>NW_028291540.1:0-66967 GCF_059453375.1 Lepisosteus platostomus | reverse complement strand
TGACCAAACTTGCAGAAACATGTTTATTTCTGCTGAAAAACACGTTTTGACCCTTTCTGCACACTGGGGTTAAGAGCTGAGTGTGTGGGCTCTTCTGAGACTTGCTGTTACATGGGGATTCAGTTGTCTGAAAAAACGCGTTTATTTCGGGCTGAAAAACACGTTTTGAAAAGGGTGCTGTTACTGCCCCATAACTTACATGGGGTTGACCAAACTTGCAGAAACATGTTTATTTCTGCTGAAAAACACGTTTTGACCCTTTCTGCACACTGGGGTTAAGAGCTGAGTGTGTGGGCTCTTCTGAGCCTTGCTGTTACATGGTCATTCAGTTGTCTGAAAAAACGCGTTTATTTCGGGCTGAAAAACACGTTTTGAAAAGGGTGCTGTTACTGCCCCATAACTTACATGGGGTTGACCAAACTTGCAGAAACATGTTTATTTCTGCTGAAAAAACACGTTTTGACCCTTTCTGCACACTGGGGTTAAGAGCTGAGTGTGTGGGCTCTTCTGAGACTTGCTGTTACATGGGGATTCAGTTGTCTGAAAAAACGCGTTTATTTCGGGCTGAAAAACACGTTTTGAAAAGGGTGCTGTTACTGCCCCATAACTTACATGGGGTTGACCAAACTTGCAGAAACATGTTTATTTCTGCTGAAAAAACACGTTTTGACCCTTTCTGCACACTGGGGTTAAGAGCTGAGTGTGTGGGCTCTTCTGAGCCTTGCTGTTACATGGGGATTCAGTTGTCTGAAAAAACGCGTTTATTTCGGGCTGAAAAACACGTTTTGAAAAGGGTGCTGTTACTGCCCCATAACTTACATGGGGTTGACCAAACTTGCAGAAACATGTTTATTTCTGCTGAAAAACACGTTTTGACCCTTTCTGCACACTGGGGTTAAGAGCTGAGTGTGTGGGCTCTTCTGAGCCTTGCTGTTACATGGGGATTCAGTTGTCTGAAAAAACGCGTTTATTTCGGGCTGAAAAACACGTTTTGAAAAGGGTGCTGTTACTGCCCCATAACTTACATGGTGTTGACCAAACTTGCAGAAACATGTTTATTTCTGCTGAAAAACACGTTTTGACCCTTTCTGCACACTGGGGTTAAGAGCTGAGTGTGTGGGCTCTTCTGAGACTTGCTGTTACATGGGGATTCAGTTGTCTGAAAAAACGCGTTTATTTCGGGCTGAAAAACACGTTTTGAAAAGGGTGCTGTTACTGCCCCATAACTTACATGGGGTTGACCAAACTTGCAGAAACATGTTTATTTCTGCTGAAAAACACGTTTTGACCCTTTCTGCACACTGGGGTTAAGAGCTGAGTGTGTGGGCTCTTCTGAGCCTTGCTGTTACATGGGGATTCAGTTGTCTGAAAAAACGCGTTTATTTCGGGCTGAAAAACACGTTTTGAAAAGGGTGCTGTTACTGCCCCATAACTTACATGGTGTTGACCAAACTTGCAGAAACATGTTTATTTCTGCTGAAAAACACGTTTTGACCCTTTCTGCACACTGGGGTTAAGAGCTGAGTGTGTGGGCTCTTCTGAGACTTGCTGTTACATGGGGATTCAGTTGTCTGAAAAAACGCGTTTATTTCGGGCTGAAAAACACGTTTTGAAAAGGGTGCTGTTACTGCCCCATAACTTACATGGGGTTGACCAAACTTGCAGAAACATGTTTATTTCTGCTGAAAAACACGTTTTGACCCTCTCTGCACACTGGGGTTAAGAGCTGAGTGTGTGGGCTCTTCTAAGCCTTGCTGTTACATGGGGATTCAGTTGTCTGAAAAACGCGTTTATTTCGGGCTGAAAAACACGTTTTGAAAAGAGTGCTGTTACTGCCCCATAACTTACATGGGGTTGACCAAACTTGCAGAAACATGTTTATTTCTGCTGAAAAACACGTTTTGACCCTTTCTGCACACTGGGGTTAAGAGCTGAGTGTGTGGGCTCTTCTGAGCCTTGCTGTTACATGGGGATTCAGTTGTCTGAAAAAACGCGTTTATTTCGGGCTGAAAAACACGTTTTGAAAAGGGTGCTGTTACTGCCCCATAACTTACATGGGGTTGACCAAACTTGCAGAAACATGTTTATTTCTGCTGAAAAACACGTTTTGACCCTTTCTGCACACTGGGGTTAAGAGCTGAGTGTGTGGGCTCTTCTGAGCCTTGCTGTTACATGGGGATTCAGTTGTCTGAAAAAACGCGTTTATTTCGGGCTGAAAAACACGTTTTGAAAAGGGTGCTGTTACTGCCCCATAACTTACATGGTGTTGACCAAACTTGCAGAAACATGTTTATTTCTGCTGAAAAACACGTTTTGACCCTTTCTGCACACTGGGGTTAAGAGCTGAGTGTGTGGGCTCTTCTGAGACTTGCTGTTACATGGGGATTCAGTTGTCTGAAAAAACGCGTTTATTTCGGGCTGAAAAACACGTTTTGAAAAGGGTGCTGTTACTGCCCCATAACTTACATGGGGTTGACCAAACTTGCAGAAACATGTTTATTTCTGCTGAAAAACACGTTTTGACCCTTTCTGCACACTGGGGTTAAGAGCTGAGTGTGTGGGCTCTTCTGAGCCTTGCTGTTACATGGTCATTCAGTTGTCTGAAAAAACGCGTTTATTTCGGGCTGAAAAACACGTTTTGAAAAGGGTGCTGTTACTGCCCCATAACTTACATGGGGTTGACCAAACTTGCAGAAACATGTTTATTTCTGCTGAAAAACACGTTTTGACCCTTTCTGCACACTGGGGTTAAGAGCTGAGTGTGTGGGCTCTTCTGAGACTTGCTGTTACATGGGGATTCAGTTGTCTGAAAAAACGCGTTTATTTCGGGCTGAAAAACACGTTTTGAAAAGGGTGCTGTTACTGCCCCATAACTTACATGGGGTTGACCAAACTTGCAGAAACATGTTTATTTCTGCTGAAAAACACGTTTTGACCCTTTCTGCACACTGGGGTTAAGAGCTGAGTGTGTGGGCTCTTCTGAGCCTTGCTGTTACATGGGGATTCAGTTGTCTGAAAAAACGCGTTTATTTCGGGCTGAAAAACACGTTTTGAAAAGGGTGCTGTTACTGCCCCATAACTTACATGGGGTTGACCAAACTTGCAGAAACATGTTTATTTCTGCTGAAAAACACGTTTTGACCCTTTCTGCACACTGGGGTTAAGAGCTGAGTGTGTGGGCTCTTCTGAGCCTTGCTGTTACATGGGGATTCAGTTGTCTGAAAAAACGCGTTTATTTCGGGCTGAAAAACACGTTTTGAAAAGGGTGCTGTTACTGCCCCATAACTTACATGGTGTTGACCAAACTTGCAGAAACATGTTTATTTCTGCTGAAAAACACGTTTTGACCCTTTCTGCACACTGGGGTTAAGAGCTGAGTGTGTGGGCTCTTCTGAGACTTGCTGTTACATGGGGATTCAGTTGTCTGAAAAAACGCGTTTATTTCGGGCTGAAAAACACGTTTTGAAAAGGGTGCTGTTACTGCCCCATAACTTACATGGGGTTGACCAAACTTGCAGAAACATGTTTATTTCTGCTGAAAAACACGTTTTGACCCTTTCTGCACACTGGGGTTAAGAGCTGAGTGTGTGGGCTCTTCTGAGACTTGCTGTTACATGGGGATTCAGTTGTCTGAAAAAACGCGTTTATTTCATGCTGAAAAACACGTTTTGAAAAGGGTGCTGTTACTGCCCCATAACTTACATGGGGTTGACCAAACTTGCAGAAACATGTTTATTTCTGCTGAAAAACACGTTTTGACCCTTTCTGCACACTGGGGTTAAGAGCTGAGTGTGTGGGCTCTTCTGAGCCTTGCTGTTACATGGGCATTCAGTTGTCTGAAAAAACGCGTTTATTTCGGGCTGAAAAACACGTTTTGAAAAGTGTGCTGTTTATGCCCCATAACTTACATGGGGTTGACCAAACTTGCAGAAACATGTTTATTTCTGCTGAAAAACACGTTTTGACCCTTTCTGCACACTGGGGTTAAGAGCTGAGTGTGTGGGCTCTTCTGAGCCTTGCTGTTACATGGGGATTCAGTTGTCTGAAAAAACGCGTTTATTTCGGGCTGAAAAACACGTTTTGAAAAGGGTGCTGTTACTGCCCCATAACTTACATGGGGTTGACCAAACTTGCAGAAACATGTTTATTTCTGCTGAAAAACACGTTTTGACCCTTTCTGCACACTGGGGTTAAGAGCTGAGTGTGTGGGCTCTTCTGAGACTTGCTGTTACATGGGGATTCAGTTGTCTGAAAAAACGCGTTTATTTCGGGCTGAAAAACACGTTTTGAAAAGGGTGCTGTTACTGCCCCATAACTTACATGGGGTTGACCAAACTTGCAGAAACATGTTTATTTCTGCTGAAAAACACGTTTTGACCCTTTCTGCACACTGGGGTTAAGAGCTGAGTGTGTGGGCTCTTCTGAGCCTTGCTGTTACATGGTCATTCAGTTGTCTGAAAAAACGCGTTTATTTCGGGCTGAAAAACACGTTTTGAAAAGGGTGCTGTTACTGCCCCATAACTTACATGGGGTTGACCAAACTTGCAGAAACATGTTTATTTCTGCTGAAAAACACGTTTTGACCCTTTCTGCACACTGGGGTTAAGAGCTGAGTGTGTGGGCTCTTCTGAGACTTGCTGTTACATGGGCATTCAGTTGTCTGAAAAAACGCGTTTATTTCGGGCTGAAAAACACGTTTTGAAAAGGGTGCTGTTACTGCCCCATAACTTACATGGGGTTGACCAAACTTGCAGAAACATGTTTATTTCTGCTGAAAAACACGTTTTGACCCTTTCTGCACACTGGGGTTAAGAGCTGAGTGTGTGGGCTCTTCTGAGACTTGCTGTTACATGGGGATTCAGTTGTCTGAAAAAACGCGTTTATTTCGGGCTGAAAAACACGTTTTGAAAAGGGTGCTGTTACTGCCCCATAACTTACATGGGGTTGACCAAACTTGCAGAAACATGTTTATTTCTGCTGAAAAACACGTTTTGACCCTTTCTGCACACTGGGGTTAAGAGCTGAGTGTGTGGGCTCTTCTGAGACTTGCTGTTACATGGGGATTCAGTTGTCTGAAAAAACGCGTTTATTTCATGCTGAAAAACACGTTTTGAAAAGGGTGCTGTTACTGCCCCATAACTTACATGGGGTTGACCAAACTTGCAGAAACATGTTTATTTCTGCTGAAAAACACGTTTTGACCCTTTCTGCACACTGGGGTTAAGAGCTGAGTGTGTGGGCTCTTCTGAGACTTGCTGTTACATGGGCATTCAGTTGTCTGAAAAAACGCGTTTATTTCGGGCTGAAAAACACGTTTTGAAAAGGGTGCTGTTACTGCCCCATAACTTACATGGGGTTGACCAAACTTGCAGAAACATGTTTATTTCTGCTGAAAAACACGTTTTGACCCTTTCTGCACACTGGGGTTAAGAGCTGAGTGTGTGGGCTCTTCTGAGCCTTGCTGTTACATGGTCATTCAGTTGTCTGAAAAAACGCGTTTATTTCGGGCTGAAAAACACGTTTTGAAAAGGGTGCTGTTACTGCCCCATAACTTACATGGGGTTGACCAAACTTGCAGAAACATGTTTATTTCTGCTGAAAAACACGTTTTGACCCTTTCTGCACACTGGGGTTAAGAGCTGAGTGTGTGGGCTCTTCTGAGACTTGCTGTTACATGGGCATTCAGTTGTCTGAAAAAACGCGTTTATTTCGGGCTGAAAAACACGTTTTGAAAAGGGTGCTGTTACTGCCCCATAACTTACATGGGGTTGACCAAACTTGCAGAAACATGTTTATTTCTGCTGAAAAACACGTTTTGACCCTTTCTGCACACTGGGGTTAAGAGCTGAGTGTGTGGGCTCTTCTGAGCCTTGCTGTTACATGGGGATTCAGTTGTCTGAAAAAACGCGTTTATTTCGGGCTGAAAAACACGTTTTGAAAAGGGTGCTGTTACTGCCCCATAACTTACATGGTGTTGACCAAACTTGCAGAAACATGTTTATTTCTGCTGAAAAACACGTTTTGACCCTTTCTGCACACTGGGGTTAAGAGCTGAGTGTGTGGGCTCTTCTGAGACTTGCTGTTACATGGGGATTCAGTTGTCTGAAAAAACGCGTTTATTTCGGGCTGAAAAACACGTTTTGAAAAGGGTGCTGTTACTGCCCCATAACTTACATGGGGTTGACCAAACTTGCAGAAACATGTTTATTTCTGCTGAAAAACACGTTTTGACCCTTTCTGCACACTGGGGTTAAGAGCTGAGTGTGTGGGCTCTTCTGAGCCTTGCTGTTACATGGGCATTCAGTTGTCTGAAAAAACGCGTTTATTTCGGGCTGAAAAACACGTTTTGAAAAGTGTGCTGTTACTGCCCCATAACTTACATGGGGTTGACCAAACTTGCAGAAACATGTTTATTTCTGCTGAAAAACACGTTTTGACCCTTTCTGCACACTGGGGTTAAGAGCTGAGTGTGTGGGCTCTTCTGAGCCTTGCTGTTACATGGGGATTCAGTTGTCTGAAAAAACGCGTTTATTTCGGGCTGAAAAACACGTTTTGAAAAGGGTGCTGTTACTGCCCCATAACTTACATGGTGTTGACCAAACTTGCAGAAACATGTTTATTTCTGCTGAAAAACACGTTTTGACCCTTTCTGCACACTGGGGTTAAGAGCTGAGTGTGTGGGCTCTTCTGAGACTTGCTGTTACATGGGGATTCAGTTGTCTGAAAAAACGCGTTTATTTCGGGCTGAAAAACACGTTTTGAAAAGGGTGCTGTTACTGCCCCATAACTTACATGGGGTTGACCAAACTTGCAGAAACATGTTTATTTCTGCTGAAAAACACGTTTTGACCCTTTCTGCACACTGGGGTTAAGAGCTGAGTGTGTGGGCTCTTCTGAGCCTTGCTGTTACATGGTCATTCAGTTGTCTGAAAAAACGCGTTTATTTCGGGCTGAAAAACACGTTTTGAAAAGGGTGCTGTTACTGCCCCATAACTTACATGGGGTTGACCAAACTTGCAGAAACATGTTTATTTCTGCTGAAAAACACGTTTTGACCCTTTCTGCACACTGGGGTTAAGAGCTGAGTGTGTGGGCTCTTCTGAGACTTGCAGTTACATGGGCATTCAGTTGTCTGAAAAAACGCGTTTATTTCGGGCTGAAAAACACGTTTTGAAAAGGGTGCTGTTACTGCCCCATAACTTACATGGGGTTGACCAAACTTGCAGAAACATGTTTATTTCTGCTGAAAAACACGTTTTGACCCTTTCTGCACACTGGGGTTAAGAGCTGAGTGTGTGGGCTCTTCTGAGACTTGCTGTTACATGGGCATTCAGTTGTCTGAAAAAACGCGTTTATTTCGGGCTGAAAAACACGTTTTGAAAAGGGTGCTGTTACTGCCCCATAACTTACATGGGGTTGACCAAACTTGCAGAAACATGTTTATTTCTGCTGAAAAACACGTTTTGACCCTTTCTGCACACTGGGGTTAAGAGCTGAGTGTGTGGGCTCTTCTGAGACTTGCAGTTACATGGGCATTCAGTTGTCTGAAAAAACGCGTTTATTTCGGGCTGAAAAACACGTTTTGAAAAGGGTGCTGTTACTGCCCCATAACTTACATGGGGTTGACCAAACTTGCAGAAACATGTTTATTTCTGCTGAAAAACACGTTTTGACCCTTTCTGCACACTGGGGTTAAGAGCTGAGTGTGTGGGCTCTTCTGAGACTTGCTGTTACATGGGCATTCAGTTGTCTGAAAAAACGCGTTTATTTCGGGCTGAAAAACACGTTTTGAAAAGGGTGCTGTTACTGCCCCATAACTTACATGGGGTTGACCAAACTTGCAGAAACATGTTTATTTCTGCTGAAAAACACGTTTTGACCCTTTCTGCACACTGGGGTTAAGAGCTGAGTGTGTGGGCTCTTCTGAGCCTTGCTGTTACATGGTCATTCAGTTGTCTGAAAAAACGCGTTTATTTCGGGCTGAAAAACACGTTTTGAAAAGGGTGCTGTTACTGCCCCATAACTTACATGGGGTTGACCAAACTTGCAGAAACATGTTTATTTCTGCTGAAAAACACGTTTTGACCCTTTCTGCACACTGGGGTTAAGAGCTGAGTGTGTGGGCTCTTCTGAGACTTGCTGTTACATGGGCATTCAGTTGTCTGAAAAAACGCGTTTATTTCGGGCTGAAAAACACGTTTTGAAAAGGGTGCTGTTACTGCCCCATAACTTACATGGGGTTGACCAAACTTGCAGAAACATGTTTATTTCTGCTGAAAAACACGTTTTGACCCTTTCTGCACACTGGGGTTAAGAGCTGAGTGTGTGGGCTCTTCTGAGCCTTGCTGTTACATGGGCATTCAGTTGTCTGAAAAAACGCGTTTATTTCGGGCTGAAAAACACGTTTTGAAAAGTGTGCTGTTACTGCCCCATAACTTACATGGGGTTGACCAAACTTGCAGAAACATGTTTATTTCTGCTGAAAAACACGTTTTGACCCTTTCTGCACACTGGGGTTAAGAGCTGAGTGTGTGGGCTCTTCTGAGCCTTGCTGTTACATGGGGATTCAGTTGTCTGAAAAAACGCGTTTATTTCGGGCTGAAAAACACGTTTTGAAAAGGGTGCTGTTACTGCCCCATAACTTACATGGTGTTGACCAAACTTGCAGAAACATGTTTATTTCTGCTGAAAAACACGTTTTGACCCTTTCTGCACACTGGGGTTAAGAGCTGAGTGTGTGGGCTCTTCTGAGACTTGCTGTTACATGGGGATTCAGTTGTCTGAAAAAACGCGTTTATTTCGGGCTGAAAAACACGTTTTGAAAAGGGTGCTGTTACTGCCCCATAACTTACATGGGGTTGACCAAACTTGCAGAAACATGTTTATTTCTGCTGAAAAACACGTTTTGACCCTTTCTGCACACTGGGGTTAAGAGCTGAGTGTGTGGGCTCTTCTGAGCCTTGCTGTTACATGGTCATTCAGTTGTCTGAAAAAACGCGTTTATTTCGGGCTGAAAAACACGTTTTGAAAAGGGTGCTGTTACTGCCCCATAACTTACATGGGGTTGACCAAACTTGCAGAAACATGTTTATTTCTGCTGAAAAACACGTTTTGACCCTTTCTGCACACTGGGGTTAAGAGCTGAGTGTGTGGGCTCTTCTGAGACTTGCAGTTACATGGGCATTCAGTTGTCTGAAAAAACGCGTTTATTTCGGGCTGAAAAACACGTTTTGAAAAGGGTGCTGTTACTGCCCCATAACTTACATGGGGTTGACCAAACTTGCAGAAACATGTTTATTTCTGCTGAAAAACACGTTTTGACCCTTTCTGCACACTGGGGTTAAGAGCTGAGTGTGTGGGCTCTTCTGAGACTTGCTGTTACATGGGCATTCAGTTGTCTGAAAAAACGCGTTTATTTCGGGCTGAAAAACACGTTTTGAAAAGGGTGCTGTTACTGCCCCATAACTTACATGGGGTTGACCAAACTTGCAGAAACATGTTTATTTCTGCTGAAAAACACGTTTTGACCCTTTCTGCACACTGGGGTTAAGAGCTGAGTGTGTGGGCTCTTCTGAGACTTGCAGTTACATGGGCATTCAGTTGTCTGAAAAAACGCGTTTATTTCGGGCTGAAAAACACGTTTTGAAAAGGGTGCTGTTACTGCCCCATAACTTACATGGGGTTGACCAAACTTGCAGAAACATGTTTATTTCTGCTGAAAAACACGTTTTGACCCTTTCTGCACACTGGGGTTAAGAGCTGAGTGTGTGGGCTCTTCTGAGACTTGCTGTTACATGGGCATTCAGTTGTCTGAAAAAACGCGTTTATTTCGGGCTGAAAAACACGTTTTGAAAAGGGTGCTGTTACTGCCCCATAACTTACATGGGGTTGACCAAACTTGCAGAAACATGTTTATTTCTGCTGAAAAACACGTTTTGACCCTTTCTGCACACTGGGGTTAAGAGCTGAGTGTGTGGGCTCTTCTGAGCCTTGCTGTTACATGGTCATTCAGTTGTCTGAAAAAACGCGTTTATTTCGGGCTGAAAAACACGTTTTGAAAAGGGTGCTGTTACTGCCCCATAACTTACATGGGGTTGACCAAACTTGCAGAAACATGTTTATTTCTGCTGAAAAACACGTTTTGACCCTTTCTGCACACTGGGGTTAAGAGCTGAGTGTGTGGGCTCTTCTGAGACTTGCTGTTACATGGGCATTCAGTTGTCTGAAAAAACGCGTTTATTTCGGGCTGAAAAACACGTTTTGAAAAGGGTGCTGTTACTGCCCCATAACTTACATGGGGTTGACCAAACTTGCAGAAACATGTTTATTTCTGCTGAAAAACACGTTTTGACCCTTTCTGCACACTGGGGTTAAGAGCTGAGTGTGTGGGCTCTTCTGAGCCTTGCTGTTACATGGGGATTCAGTTGTCTGAAAAAACGCGTTTATTTCGGGCTGAAAAACACGTTTTGAAAAGGGTGCTGTTACTGCCCCATAACTTACATGGTGTTGACCAAACTTGCAGAAACATGTTTATTTCTGCTGAAAAACACGTTTTGACCCTTTCTGCACACTGGGGTTAAGAGCTGAGTGTGTGGGCTCTTCTGAGACTTGCTGTTACATGGGGATTCAGTTGTCTGAAAAAACGCGTTTATTTCGGGCTGAAAAACACGTTTTGAAAAGGGTGCTGTTACTGCCCCATAACTTACATGGGGTTGACCAAACTTGCAGAAACATGTTTATTTCTGCTGAAAAACACGTTTTGACCCTTTCTGCACACTGGGGTTAAGAGCTGAGTGTGTGGGCTCTTCTGAGCCTTGCTGTTACATGGGCATTCAGTTGTCTGAAAAAACGCGTTTATTTCGGGCTGAAAAACACGTTTTGAAAAGTGTGCTGTTACTGCCCCATAACTTACATGGGGTTGACCAAACTTGCAGAAACATGTTTATTTCTGCTGAAAAACACGTTTTGACCCTTTCTGCACACTGGGGTTAAGAGCTGAGTGTGTGGGCTCTTCTGAGCCTTGCTGTTACATGGGGATTCAGTTGTCTGAAAAAACGCGTTTATTTCGGGCTGAAAAACACGTTTTGAAAAGGGTGCTGTTACTGCCCCATAACTTACATGGTGTTGACCAAACTTGCAGAAACATGTTTATTTCTGCTGAAAAACACGTTTTGACCCTTTCTGCACACTGGGGTTAAGAGCTGAGTGTGTGGGCTCTTCTGAGACTTGCTGTTACATGGGGATTCAGTTGTCTGAAAAAACGCGTTTATTTCGGGCTGAAAAACACGTTTTGAAAAGGGTGCTGTTACTGCCCCATAACTTACATGGGGTTGACCAAACTTGCAGAAACATGTTTATTTCTGCTGAAAAACACGTTTTGACCCTTTCTGCACACTGGGGTTAAGAGCTGAGTGTGTGGGCTCTTCTGAGCCTTGCTGTTACATGGTCATTCAGTTGTCTGAAAAAACGCGTTTATTTCGGGCTGAAAAACACGTTTTGAAAAGGGTGCTGTTACTGCCCCATAACTTACATGGGGTTGACCAAACTTGCAGAAACATGTTTATTTCTGCTGAAAAACACGTTTTGACCCTTTCTGCACACTGGGGTTAAGAGCTGAGTGTGTGGGCTCTTCTGAGACTTGCAGTTACATGGGCATTCAGTTGTCTGAAAAAACGCGTTTATTTCGGGCTGAAAAACACGTTTTGAAAAGGGTGCTGTTACTGCCCCATAACTTACATGGGGTTGACCAAACTTGCAGAAACATGTTTATTTCTGCTGAAAAACACGTTTTGACCCTTTCTGCACACTGGGGTTAAGAGCTGAGTGTGTGGGCTCTTCTGAGACTTGCTGTTACATGGGGATTCAGTTGTCTGAAAAAACGCGTTTATTTCGGGCTGAAAAACACGTTTTGAAAAGGGTGCTGTTACTGCCCCATAACTTACATGGGGTTGACCAAACTTGCAGAAACATGTTTATTTCTGCTGAAAAACACGTTTTGACCCTTTCTGCACACTGGGGTTAAGAGCTGAGTGTGTGGGCTCTTCTGAGACTTGCTGTTACATGGGCATTCAGTTGTCTGAAAAAACGCGTTTATTTCGGGCTGAAAAACACGTTTTGAAAAGGGTGCTGTTACTGCCCCATAACTTACATGGGGTTGACCAAACTTGCAGAAACATGTTTATTTCTGCTGAAAAACACGTTTTGACCCTTTCTGCACACTGGGGTTAAGAGCTGAGTGTGTGGGCTCTTCTGAGACTTGCTGTTACATGGGGATTCAGTTGTCTGAAAAAACGCGTTTATTTCGGGCTGAAAAACACGTTTTGAAAAGGGTGCTGTTACTGCCCCATAACTTACATGGGGTTGACCAAACTTGCAGAAACATGTTTATTTCTGCTGAAAAACACGTTTTGACCCTTTCTGCACACTGGGGTTAAGAGCTGAGTGTGTGGGCTCTTCTGAGCCTTGCTGTTACATGGTCATTCAGTTGTCTGAAAAAACGCGTTTATTTCGGGCTGAAAAACACGTTTTGAAAAGGGTGCTGTTACTGCCCCATAACTTACATGGGGTTGACCAAACTTGCAGAAACATGTTTATTTCTGCTGAAAAACACGTTTTGACCCTTTCTGCACACTGGGGTTAAGAGCTGAGTGTGTGGGCTCTTCTGAGACTTGCAGTTACATGGGCATTCAGTTGTCTGAAAAAACGCGTTTATTTCGGGCTGAAAAACACGTTTTGAAAAGGGTGCTGTTACTGCCCCATAACTTACATGGGGTTGACCAAACTTGCAGAAACATGTTTATTTCTGCTGAAAAACACGTTTTGACCCTTTCTGCACACTGGGGTTAAGAGCTGAGTGTGTGGGCTCTTCTGAGACTTGCTGTTACATGGGCATTCAGTTGTCTGAAAAAACGCGTTTATTTCGGGCTGAAAAACACGTTTTGAAAAGGGTGCTGTTACTGCCCCATAACTTACATGGGGTTGACCAAACTTGCAGAAACATGTTTATTTCTGCTGAAAAACACGTTTTGACCCTTTCTGCACACTGGGGTTAAGAGCTGAGTGTGTGGGCTCTTCTGAGACTTGCAGTTACATGGGCATTCAGTTGTCTGAAAAAACGCGTTTATTTCGGGCTGAAAAACACGTTTTGAAAAGGGTGCTGTTACTGCCCCATAACTTACATGGGGTTGACCAAACTTGCAGAAACATGTTTATTTCTGCTGAAAAACACGTTTTGACCCTTTCTGCACACTGGGGTTAAGAGCTGAGTGTGTGGGCTCTTCTGAGACTTGCTGTTACATGGGCATTCAGTTGTCTGAAAAAACGCGTTTATTTCGGGCTGAAAAACACGTTTTGAAAAGGGTGCTGTTACTGCCCCATAACTTACATGGGGTTGACCAAACTTGCAGAAACATGTTTATTTCTGCTGAAAAACACGTTTTGACCCTTTCTGCACACTGGGGTTAAGAGCTGAGTGTGTGGGCTCTTCTGAGCCTTGCTGTTACATGGTCATTCAGTTGTCTGAAAAAACGCGTTTATTTCGGGCTGAAAAACACGTTTTGAAAAGGGTGCTGTTACTGCCCCATAACTTACATGGGGTTGACCAAACTTGCAGAAACATGTTTATTTCTGCTGAAAAACACGTTTTGACCCTTTCTGCACACTGGGGTTAAGAGCTGAGTGTGTGGGCTCTTCTGAGACTTGCTGTTACATGGGCATTCAGTTGTCTGAAAAAACGCGTTTATTTCGGGCTGAAAAACACGTTTTGAAAAGGGTGCTGTTACTGCCCCATAACTTACATGGGGTTGACCAAACTTGCAGAAACATGTTTATTTCTGCTGAAAAACACGTTTTGACCCTTTCTGCACACTGGGGTTAAGAGCTGAGTGTGTGGGCTCTTCTGAGCCTTGCTGTTACATGGGGATTCAGTTGTCTGAAAAAACGCGTTTATTTCGGGCTGAAAAACACGTTTTGAAAAGGGTGCTGTTACTGCCCCATAACTTACATGGTGTTGACCAAACTTGCAGAAACATGTTTATTTCTGCTGAAAAACACGTTTTGACCCTTTCTGCACACTGGGGTTAAGAGCTGAGTGTGTGGGCTCTTCTGAGACTTGCTGTTACATGGGGATTCAGTTGTCTGAAAAAACGCGTTTATTTCGGGCTGAAAAACACGTTTTGAAAAGGGTGCTGTTACTGCCCCATAACTTACATGGGGTTGACCAAACTTGCAGAAACATGTTTATTTCTGCTGAAAAACACGTTTTGACCCTTTCTGCACACTGGGGTTAAGAGCTGAGTGTGTGGGCTCTTCTGAGCCTTGCTGTTACATGGGCATTCAGTTGTCTGAAAAAACGCGTTTATTTCGGGCTGAAAAACACGTTTTGAAAAGTGTGCTGTTACTGCCCCATAACTTACATGGGGTTGACCAAACTTGCAGAAACATGTTTATTTCTGCTGAAAAACACGTTTTGACCCTTTCTGCACACTGGGGTTAAGAGCTGAGTGTGTGGGCTCTTCTGAGCCTTGCTGTTACATGGGCATTCAGTTGTCTGAAAAAACGCGTTTATTTCGGGCTGAAAAACACGTTTTGAAAAGTGTGCTGTTACTGCCCCATAACTTACATGGGGTTGACCAAACTTGCAGAAACATGTTTATTTCTGCTGAAAAACACGTTTTGACCCTTTCTGCACACTGGGGTTAAGAGCTGAGTGTGTGGGCTCTTCTGAGCCTTGCTGTTACATGGGGATTCAGTTGTCTGAAAAAACGCGTTTATTTCGGGCTGAAAAACACGTTTTGAAAAGGGTGCTGTTACTGCCCCATAACTTACATGGTGTTGACCAAACTTGCAGAAACATGTTTATTTCTGCTGAAAAACACGTTTTGACCCTTTCTGCACACTGGGGTTAAGAGCTGAGTGTGTGGGCTCTTCTGAGACTTGCTGTTACATGGGGATTCAGTTGTCTGAAAAAACGCGTTTATTTCGGGCTGAAAAACACGTTTTGAAAAGGGTGCTGTTACTGCCCCATAACTTACATGGGGTTGACCAAACTTGCAGAAACATGTTTATTTCTGCTGAAAAACACGTTTTGACCCTTTCTGCACACTGGGGTTAAGAGCTGAGTGTGTGGGCTCTTCTGAGCCTTGCTGTTACATGGTCATTCAGTTGTCTGAAAAAACGCGTTTATTTCGGGCTGAAAAACACGTTTTGAAAAGGGTGCTGTTACTGCCCCATAACTTACATGGGGTTGACCAAACTTGCAGAAACATGTTTATTTCTGCTGAAAAACACGTTTTGACCCTTTCTGCACACTGGGGTTAAGAGCTGAGTGTGTGGGCTCTTCTGAGACTTGCAGTTACATGGGCATTCAGTTGTCTGAAAAAACGCGTTTATTTCGGGCTGAAAAACACGTTTTGAAAAGGGTGCTGTTACTGCCCCATAACTTACATGGGGTTGACCAAACTTGCAGAAACATGTTTATTTCTGCTGAAAAACACGTTTTGACCCTTTCTGCACACTGGGGTTAAGAGCTGAGTGTGTGGGCTCTTCTGAGACTTGCTGTTACATGGGGATTCAGTTGTCTGAAAAAACGCGTTTATTTCGGGCTGAAAAACACGTTTTGAAAAGGGTGCTGTTACTGCCCCATAACTTACATGGGGTTGACCAAACTTGCAGAAACATGTTTATTTCTGCTGAAAAACACGTTTTGACCCTTTCTGCACACTGGGGTTAAGAGCTGAGTGTGTGGGCTCTTCTGAGACTTGCTGTTACATGGGCATTCAGTTGTCTGAAAAAACGCGTTTATTTCGGGCTGAAAAACACGTTTTGAAAAGGGTGCTGTTACTGCCCCATAACTTACATGGGGTTGACCAAACTTGCAGAAACATGTTTATTTCTGCTGAAAAACACGTTTTGACCCTTTCTGCACACTGGGGTTAAGAGCTGAGTGTGTGGGCTCTTCTGAGACTTGCTGTTACATGGGGATTCAGTTGTCTGAAAAAACGCGTTTATTTCGGGCTGAAAAACACGTTTTGAAAAGGGTGCTGTTACTGCCCCATAACTTACATGGGGTTGACCAAACTTGCAGAAACATGTTTATTTCTGCTGAAAAACACGTTTTGACCCTTTCTGCACACTGGGGTTAAGAGCTGAGTGTGTGGGCTCTTCTGAGCCTTGCTGTTACATGGTCATTCAGTTGTCTGAAAAAACGCGTTTATTTCGGGCTGAAAAACACGTTTTGAAAAGGGTGCTGTTACTGCCCCATAACTTACATGGGGTTGACCAAACTTGCAGAAACATGTTTATTTCTGCTGAAAAACACGTTTTGACCCTTTCTGCACACTGGGGTTAAGAGCTGAGTGTGTGGGCTCTTCTGAGACTTGCTGTTACATGGGGATTCAGTTGTCTGAAAAAACGCGTTTATTTCATGCTGAAAAACACGTTTTGAAAAGGGTGCTGTTACTGCCCCATAACTTACATGGGGTTGACCAAACTTGCAGAAACATGTTTATTTCTGCTGAAAAACACGTTTTGACCCTTTCTGCACACTGGGGTTAAGAGCTGAGTGTGTGGGCTCTTCTGAGACTTGCTGTTACATGGGCATTCAGTTGTCTGAAAAAACGCGTTTATTTCGGGCTGAAAAACACGTTTTGAAAAGGGTGCTGTTACTGCCCCATAACTTACATGGGGTTGACCAAACTTGCAGAAACATGTTTATTTCTGCTGAAAAACACGTTTTGACCCTTTCTGCACACTGGGGTTAAGAGCTGAGTGTGTGGGCTCTTCTGAGACTTGCTGTTACATGGGGATTCAGTTGTCTGAAAAAACGCGTTTATTTCGGGCTGAAAAACACGTTTTGAAAAGGGTGCTGTTACTGCCCCATAACTTACATGGGGTTGACCAAACTTGCAGAAACATGTTTATTTCTGCTGAAAAACACGTTTTGACCCTTTCTGCACACTGGGGTTAAGAGCTGAGTGTGTGGGCTCTTCTGAGCCTTGCTGTTACATGGGCATTCAGTTGTCTGAAAAAACGCGTTTATTTCGGGCTGAAAAACACGTTTTGAAAAGTGTGCTGTTACTGCCCCATAACTTACATGGGGTTGACCAAACTTGCAGAAACATGTTTATTTCTGCTGAAAAACACGTTTTGACCCTTTCTGCACACTGGGGTTAAGAGCTGAGTGTGTGGGCTCTTCTGAGCCTTGCTGTTACATGGGGATTCAGTTGTCTGAAAAAACGCGTTTATTTCGGGCTGAAAAACACGTTTTGAAAAGGGTGCTGTTACTGCCCCATAACTTACATGGTGTTGACCAAACTTGCAGAAACATGTTTATTTCTGCTGAAAAACACGTTTTGACCCTTTCTGCACACTGGGGTTAAGAGCTGAGTGTGTGGGCTCTTCTGAGACTTGCTGTTACATGGGGATTCAGTTGTCTGAAAAAACGCGTTTATTTCGGGCTGAAAAACACGTTTTGAAAAGGGTGCTGTTACTGCCCCATAACTTACATGGGGTTGACCAAACTTGCAGAAACATGTTTATTTCTGCTGAAAAACACGTTTTGACCCTTTCTGCACACTGGGGTTAAGAGCTGAGTGTGTGGGCTCTTCTGAGCCTTGCTGTTACATGGTCATTCAGTTGTCTGAAAAAACGCGTTTATTTCGGGCTGAAAAACACGTTTTGAAAAGGGTGCTGTTACTGCCCCATAACTTACATGGGGTTGACCAAACTTGCAGAAACATGTTTATTTCTGCTGAAAAACACGTTTTGACCCTTTCTGCACACTGGGGTTAAGAGCTGAGTGTGTGGGCTCTTCTGAGACTTGCAGTTACATGGGCATTCAGTTGTCTGAAAAAACGCGTTTATTTCGGGCTGAAAAACACGTTTTGAAAAGGGTGCTGTTACTGCCCCATAACTTACATGGGGTTGACCAAACTTGCAGAAACATGTTTATTTCTGCTGAAAAACACGTTTTGACCCTTTCTGCACACTGGGGTTAAGAGCTGAGTGTGTGGGCTCTTCTGAGACTTGCTGTTACATGGGCATTCAGTTGTCTGAAAAAACGCGTTTATTTCGGGCTGAAAAACACGTTTTGAAAAGGGTGCTGTTACTGCCCCATAACTTACATGGGGTTGACCAAACTTGCAGAAACATGTTTATTTCTGCTGAAAAACACGTTTTGACCCTTTCTGCACACTGGGGTTAAGAGCTGAGTGTGTGGGCTCTTCTGAGACTTGCAGTTACATGGGCATTCAGTTGTCTGAAAAAACGCGTTTATTTCGGGCTGAAAAACACGTTTTGAAAAGGGTGCTGTTACTGCCCCATAACTTACATGGGGTTGACCAAACTTGCAGAAACATGTTTATTTCTGCTGAAAAACACGTTTTGACCCT
The DNA here is from genome assembly GCF_059453375.1 of Lepisosteus platostomus. Lineage (NCBI taxonomy): Eukaryota > Metazoa > Chordata > Actinopteri > Semionotiformes > Lepisosteidae > Lepisosteus > Lepisosteus platostomus. The sequence continues at coordinate 48,578 of NW_028291540.1, read as the reverse complement.
TTCTGCACACTGGGGTTAAGAGCTGAGTGTGTGGGCTCTTCTGAGACTTGCTGTTACATGGGCATTCAGTTGTCTGAAAAAACGCGTTTATTTCGGGCTGAAAAACACGTTTTGAAAAGGGTGCTGTTACTGCCCCATAACTTACATGGGGTTGACCAAACTTGCAGAAACATGTTTATTTCTGCTGAAAAACACGTTTTGACCCTTTCTGCACACTGGGGTTAAGAGCTGAGTGTGTGGGCTCTTCTGAGCCTTGCTGTTACATGGTCATTCAGTTGTCTGAAAAAACGCGTTTATTTCGGGCTGAAAAACACGTTTTGAAAAGGGTGCTGTTACTGCCCCATAACTTACATGGGGTTGACCAAACTTGCAGAAACATGTTTATTTCTGCTGAAAAACACGTTTTGACCCTTTCTGCACACTGGGGTTAAGAGCTGAGTGTGTGGGCTCTTCTGAGACTTGCTGTTACATGGGCATTCAGTTGTCTGAAAAAACGCGTTTATTTCGGGCTGAAAAACACGTTTTGAAAAGGGTGCTGTTACTGCCCCATAACTTACATGGGGTTGACCAAACTTGCAGAAACATGTTTATTTCTGCTGAAAAACACGTTTTGACCCTTTCTGCACACTGGGGTTAAGAGCTGAGTGTGTGGGCTCTTCTGAGCCTTGCTGTTACATGGGGATTCAGTTGTCTGAAAAAACGCGTTTATTTCGGGCTGAAAAACACGTTTTGAAAAGGGTGCTGTTACTGCCCCATAACTTACATGGTGTTGACCAAACTTGCAGAAACATGTTTATTTCTGCTGAAAAACACGTTTTGACCCTTTCTGCACACTGGGGTTAAGAGCTGAGTGTGTGGGCTCTTCTGAGACTTGCTGTTACATGGGGATTCAGTTGTCTGAAAAAACGCGTTTATTTCGGGCTGAAAAACACGTTTTGAAAAGGGTGCTGTTACTGCCCCATAACTTACATGGGGTTGACCAAACTTGCAGAAACATGTTTATTTCTGCTGAAAAACACGTTTTGACCCTTTCTGCACACTGGGGTTAAGAGCTGAGTGTGTGGGCTCTTCTGAGCCTTGCTGTTACATGGGCATTCAGTTGTCTGAAAAAACGCGTTTATTTCGGGCTGAAAAACACGTTTTGAAAAGTGTGCTGTTACTGCCCCATAACTTACATGGGGTTGACCAAACTTGCAGAAACATGTTTATTTCTGCTGAAAAACACGTTTTGACCCTTTCTGCACACTGGGGTTAAGAGCTGAGTGTGTGGGCTCTTCTGAGCCTTGCTGTTACATGGGGATTCAGTTGTCTGAAAAAACGCGTTTATTTCGGGCTGAAAAACACGTTTTGAAAAGGGTGCTGTTACTGCCCCATAACTTACATGGTGTTGACCAAACTTGCAGAAACATGTTTATTTCTGCTGAAAAACACGTTTTGACCCTTTCTGCACACTGGGGTTAAGAGCTGAGTGTGTGGGCTCTTCTGAGACTTGCTGTTACATGGGGATTCAGTTGTCTGAAAAAACGCGTTTATTTCGGGCTGAAAAACACGTTTTGAAAAGGGTGCTGTTACTGCCCCATAACTTACATGGGGTTGACCAAACTTGCAGAAACATGTTTATTTCTGCTGAAAAACACGTTTTGACCCTTTCTGCACACTGGGGTTAAGAGCTGAGTGTGTGGGCTCTTCTGAGCCTTGCTGTTACATGGTCATTCAGTTGTCTGAAAAAACGCGTTTATTTCGGGCTGAAAAACACGTTTTGAAAAGGGTGCTGTTACTGCCCCATAACTTACATGGGGTTGACCAAACTTGCAGAAACATGTTTATTTCTGCTGAAAAACACGTTTTGACCCTTTCTGCACACTGGGGTTAAGAGCTGAGTGTGTGGGCTCTTCTGAGACTTGCAGTTACATGGGCATTCAGTTGTCTGAAAAAACGCGTTTATTTCGGGCTGAAAAACACGTTTTGAAAAGGGTGCTGTTACTGCCCCATAACTTACATGGGGTTGACCAAACTTGCAGAAACATGTTTATTTCTGCTGAAAAACACGTTTTGACCCTTTCTGCACACTGGGGTTAAGAGCTGAGTGTGTGGGCTCTTCTGAGACTTGCTGTTACATGGGGATTCAGTTGTCTGAAAAAACGCGTTTATTTCGGGCTGAAAAACACGTTTTGAAAAGGGTGCTGTTACTGCCCCATAACTTACATGGGGTTGACCAAACTTGCAGAAGCATGTTTATTTCTGCTGAAAAACACGTTTTGACCCTTTCTGCACACTGGGGTTAAGAGCTGAGTGTGTGGGCTCTTCTGAGACTTGCTGTTACATGGGCATTCAGTTGTCTGAAAAAACGCGTTTATTTCGGGCTGAAAAACACGTTTTGAAAAGGGTGCTGTTACTGCCCCATAACTTACATGGGGTTGACCAAACTTGCAGAAACATGTTTATTTCTGCTGAAAAACACGTTTTGACCCTTTCTGCACACTGGGGTTAAGAGCTGAGTGTGTGGGCTCTTCTGAGACTTGCTGTTACATGGGGATTCAGTTGTCTGAAAAAACGCGTTTATTTCGGGCTGAAAAACACGTTTTGAAAAGGGTGCTGTTACTGCCCCATAACTTACATGGGGTTGACCAAACTTGCAGAAACATGTTTATTTCTGCTGAAAAACACGTTTTGACCCTTTCTGCACACTGGGGTTAAGAGCTGAGTGTGTGGGCTCTTCTGAGCCTTGCTGTTACATGGTCATTCAGTTGTCTGAAAAAACGCGTTTATTTCGGGCTGAAAAACACGTTTTGAAAAGGGTGCTGTTACTGCCCCATAACTTACATGGGGTTGACCAAACTTGCAGAAACATGTTTATTTCTGCTGAAAAACACGTTTTGACCCTTTCTGCACACTGGGGTTAAGAGCTGAGTGTGTGGGCTCTTCTGAGACTTGCTGTTACATGGGGATTCAGTTGTCTGAAAAAACGCGTTTATTTCATGCTGAAAAACACGTTTTGAAAAGGCTGCTGTTACTGCCCCATAACTTACATGGGGTTGACCAAACTTGCAGAAACATGTTTATTTCTGCTGAAAAACACGTTTTGACCCTTTCTGCACACTGGGGTTAAGAGCTGAGTGTGTGGGCTCTTCTGAGACTTGCTGTTACATGGGCATTCAGTTGTCTGAAAAAACGCGTTTATTTCGGGCTGAAAAACACGTTTTGAAAAGGGTGCTGTTACTGCCCCATAACTTACATGGGGTTGACCAAACTTGCAGAAACATGTTTATTTCTGCTGAAAAACACGTTTTGACCCTTTCTGCACACTGGGGTTAAGAGCTGAGTGTGTGGGCTCTTCTGAGACTTGCTGTTACATGGGGATTCAGTTGTCTGAAAAAACGCGTTTATTTCGGGCTGAAAAACACGTTTTGAAAAGGGTGCTGTTACTGCCCCATAACTTACATGGGGTTGACCAAACTTGCAGAAACATGTTTATTTCTGCTGAAAAACACGTTTTGACCCTTTCTGCACACTGGGGTTAAGAGCTGAGTGTGTGGGCTCTTCTGAGCCTTGCTGTTACATGGTCATTCAGTTGTCTGAAAAAACGCGTTTATTTCGGGCTGAAAAACACGTTTTGAAAAGGGTGCTGTTACTGCCCCATAACTTACATGGGGTTGACCAAACTTGCAGAAACATGTTTATTTCTGCTGAAAAACACGTTTTGACCCTTTCTGCACACTGGGGTTAAGAGCTGAGTGTGTGGGCTCTTCTGAGACTTGCTGTTACATGGGCATTCAGTTGTCTGAAAAAACGCGTTTATTTCGGGCTGAAAAACACGTTTTGAAAAGGGTGCTGTTACTGCCCCATAACTTACATGGGGTTGACCAAACTTGCAGAAACATGTTTATTTCTGCTGAAAAACACGTTTTGACCCTTTCTGCACACTGGGGTTAAGAGCTGAGTGTGTGGGCTCTTCTGAGACTTGCTGTTACATGGGGATTCAGTTGTCTGAAAAAACGCGTTTATTTCGGGCTGAAAAACACGTTTTGAAAAGGGTGCTGTTACTGCCCCATAACTTACATGGGGTTGACCAAACTTGCAGAAACATGTTTATTTCTGCTGAAAAACACGTTTTGACCCTTTCTGCACACTGGGGTTAAGAGCTGAGTGTGTGGGCTCTTCTGAGACTTGCTGTTACATGGGCATTCAGTTGTCTGAAAAAACGCGTTTATTTCGGGCTGAAAAACACGTTTTGAAAAGGGTGCTGTTACTGCCCCATAACTTACATGGGGTTGACCAAACTTGCAGAAACATGTTTATTTCTGCTGAAAAACACGTTTTGACCCTTTCTGCACACTGGGGTTAAGAGCTGAGTGTGTGGGCTCTTCTGAGACTTGCTGTTACATGGGGATTCAGTTGTCTGAAAAAACGCGTTTATTTCGGGCTGAAAAACACGTTTTGAAAAGGGTGCTGTTACTGCCCCATAACTTACATGGGGTTGACCAAACTTGCAGAAACATGTTTATTTCTGCTGAAAAACACGTTTTGACCCTTTCTGCACACTGGGGTTAAGAGCTGAGTGTGTGGGCTCTTCTGAGCCTTGCTGTTACATGGTCATTCAGTTGTCTGAAAAAACGCGTTTATTTCGGGCTGAAAAACACGTTTTGAAAAGGGTGCTGTTACTGCCCCATAACTTACATGGGGTTGACCAAACTTGCAGAAACATGTTTATTTCTGCTGAAAAACACGTTTTGACCCTTTCTGCACACTGGGGTTAAGAGCTGAGTGTGTGGGCTCTTCTGAGACTTGCTGTTACATGGGCATTCAGTTGTCTGAAAAAACGCGTTTATTTCGGGCTGAAAAACACGTTTTGAAAAGGGTGCTGTTACTGCCCCATAACTTACATGGGGTTGACCAAACTTGCAGAAACATGTTTATTTCTGCTGAAAAACACGTTTTGACCCTTTCTGCACACTGGGGTTAAGAGCTGAGTGTGTGGGCTCTTCTGAGCCTTGCTGTTACATGGGCATTCAGTTGTCTGAAAAAACGCGTTTATTTCGGGCTGAAAAACACGTTTTGAAAAGGGTGCTGTTACTGCCCCATAACTTACATGGGGTTGACCAAACTTGCAGAAACATGTTTATTTCTGCTGAAAAACACGTTTTGACCCTTTCTGCACACTGGGGTTAAGAGCTGAGTGTGTGGGCTCTTCTAAGCCTTGCTGTTACATGGGGATTCAGTTGTCTGAAAAACGCGTTTATTTCGGGCTGAAAAACACGTTTTGAAAAGGGTGCTGTTACTGCCCCATAACTTACATGGGGTTGACCAAACTTGCAGAAACATGTTTATTTCTGCTGAAAAACACGTTTTGACCCTTTCTGCACACTGGGGTTAAGAGCTGAGTGTGTGGGCTCTTCTGAGCCTTGCTGTTACATGGGCATTCAGTTGTCTGAAAAAACGCGTTTATTTCGGGCTGAAAAACACGTTTTGAAAAGGGTGCTGTTACTGCCCCATAACTTACATGGGGTTGACCAAACTTGCAGAAACATGTTTATTTCTGCTGAAAAACACGTTTTGACCCTTTCTGCACACTGGGGTTAAGAGCTGAGTGTGTGGGCTCTTCTGAGACTTGCTGTTACATGGGGATTCAGTTGTCTGAAAAAACGCGTTTATTTCGGGCTGAAAAACACGTTTTGAAAAGGGTGCTGTTACTGCCCCATAACTTACATGGGGTTGACCAAACTTGCAGAAACATGTTTATTTCTGCTGAAAAACACGTTTTGACCCTTTCTGCACACTGGGGTTAAGAGCTGAGTGTGTGGGCTCTTCTGAGCCTTGCTGTTACATGGGGATTCAGTTGTCTGAAAAAACGCGTTTATTTCGGGCTGAAAAACACGTTTTGAAAAGGGTGCTGTTACTGCCCCATAACTTACATGGTGTTGACCAAACTTGCAGAAACATGTTTATTTCTGCTGAAAAACACGTTTTGACCCTTTCTGCACACTGGGGTTAAGAGCTGAGTGTGTGGGCTCTTCTGAGACTTGCTGTTACATGGGGATTCAGTTGTCTGAAAAAACGCGTTTATTTCGGGCTGAAAAACACGTTTTGAAAAGGGTGCTGTTACTGCCCCATAACTTACATGGGGTTGACCAAACTTGCAGAAACATGTTTATTTCTGCTGAAAAACACGTTTTGACCCTCTCTGCACACTGGGGTTAAGAGCTGAGTGTGTGGGCTCTTCTAAGCCTTGCTGTTACATGGGGATTCAGTTGTCTGAAAAACGCGTTTATTTCGGGCTGAAAAACACGTTTTGAAAAGAGTGCTGTTACTGCCCCATAACTTACATGGGGTTGACCAAACTTGCAGAAACATGTTTATTTCTGCTGAAAAACACGTTTTGACCCTTTCTGCACACTGGGGTTAAGAGCTGAGTGTGTGGGCTCTTCTGAGCCTTGCTGTTACATGGGGATTCAGTTGTCTGAAAAAACGCGTTTATTTCGGGCTGAAAAACACGTTTTGAAAAGGGTGCTGTTACTGCCCCATAACTTACATGGGGTTGACCAAACTTGCAGAAACATGTTTATTTCTGCTGAAAAACACGTTTTGACCCTTTCTGCACACTGGGGTTAAGAGCTGAGTGTGTGGGCTCTTCTGAGACTTGCTGTTACATGGGGATTCAGTTGTCTGAAAAAACGCGTTTATTTCGGGCTGAAAAACACGTTTTGAAAAGGGTGCTGTTACTGCCCCATAACTTACATGGGGTTGACCAAACTTGCAGAAACATGTTTATTTCTGCTGAAAAACACGTTTTGACCCTTTCTGCACACTGGGGTTAAGAGCTGAGTGTGTGGGCTCTTCTGAGCCTTGCTGTTACATGGTCATTCAGTTGTCTGAAAAAACGCGTTTATTTCGGGCTGAAAAACACGTTTTGAAAAGGGTGCTGTTACTGCCCCATAACTTACATGGGGTTGACCAAACTTGCAGAAACATGTTTATTTCTGCTGAAAAACACGTTTTGACCCTTTCTGCACACTGGGGTTAAGAGCTGAGTGTGTGGGCTCTTCTGAGACTTGCTGTTACATGGGCATTCAGTTGTCTGAAAAAACGCGTTTATTTCGGGCTGAAAAACACGTTTTGAAAAGGGTGCTGTTACTGCCCCATAACTTACATGGGGTTGACCAAACTTGCAGAAACATGTTTATTTCTGCTGAAAAACACGTTTTGACCCTTTCTGCACACTGGGGTTAAGAGCTGAGTGTGTGGGCTCTTCTGAGCCTTGCTGTTACATGGGCATTCAGTTGTCTGAAAAAACGCGTTTATTTCGGGCTGAAAAACACGTTTTGAAAAGGGTGCTGTTACTGCCCCATAACTTACATGGGGTTGACCAAACTTGCAGAAACATGTTTATTTCTGCTGAAAAACACGTTTTGACCCTTTCTGCACACTGGGGTTAAGAGCTGAGTGTGTGGGCTCTTCTAAGCCTTGCTGTTACATGGGGATTCAGTTGTCTGAAAAACGCGTTTATTTCGGGCTGAAAAACACGTTTTGAAAAGGGTGCTGTTACTGCCCCATAACTTACATGGGGTTGACCAAACTTGCAGAAACATGTTTATTTCTGCTGAAAAACACGTTTTGACCCTTTCTGCACACTGGGGTTAAGAGCTGAGTGTGTGGGCTCTTCTGAGCCTTGCTGTTACATGGGCATTCAGTTGTCTGAAAAAACGCGTTTATTTCGGGCTGAAAAACACGTTTTGAAAAGGGTGCTGTTACTGCCCCATAACTTACATGGGGTTGACCAAACTTGCAGAAACATGTTTATTTCTGCTGAAAAACACGTTTTGACCCTTTCTGCACACTGGGGTTAAGAGCTGAGTGTGTGGGCTCTTCTGAGACTTGCTGTTACATGGGGATTCAGTTGTCTGAAAAAACGCGTTTATTTCGGGCTGAAAAACACGTTTTGAAAAGGGTGCTGTTACTGCCCCATAACTTACATGGGGTTGACCAAACTTGCAGAAACATGTTTATTTCTGCTGAAAAACACGTTTTGACCCTTTCTGCACACTGGGGTTAAGAGCTGAGTGTGTGGGCTCTTCTGAGCCTTGCTGTTACATGGGGATTCAGTTGTCTGAAAAAACGCGTTTATTTCGGGCTGAAAAACACGTTTTGAAAAGGGTGCTGTTACTGCCCCATAACTTACATGGTGTTGACCAAACTTGCAGAAACATGTTTATTTCTGCTGAAAAACACGTTTTGACCCTTTCTGCACACTGGGGTTAAGAGCTGAGTGTGTGGGCTCTTCTGAGACTTGCTGTTACATGGGGATTCAGTTGTCTGAAAAAACGCGTTTATTTCGGGCTGAAAAACACGTTTTGAAAAGGGTGCTGTTACTGCCCCATAACTTACATGGGGTTGACCAAACTTGCAGAAACATGTTTATTTCTGCTGAAAAACACGTTTTGACCCTCTCTGCACACTGGGGTTAAGAGCTGAGTGTGTGGGCTCTTCTAAGCCTTGCTGTTACATGGGGATTCAGTTGTCTGAAAAACGCGTTTATTTCGGGCTGAAAAACACGTTTTGAAAAGAGTGCTGTTACTGCCCCATAACTTACATGGGGTTGACCAAACTTGCAGAAACATGTTTATTTCTGCTGAAAAACACGTTTTGACCCTTTCTGCACACTGGGGTTAAGAGCTGAGTGTGTGGGCTCTTCTGAGCCTTGCTGTTACATGGGGATTCAGTTGTCTGAAAAAACGCGTTTATTTCGGGCTGAAAAACACGTTTTGAAAAGGGTGCTGTTACTGCCCCATAACTTACATGGGGTTGACCAAACTTGCAGAAACATGTTTATTTCTGCTGAAAAACACGTTTTGACCCTTTCTGCACACTGGGGTTAAGAGCTGAGTGTGTGGGCTCTTCTGAACCTTGCTGTTACATGGGCATTCAGTTGTCTGAAAAAACGCGTTTATTTCGGGCTGAAAAACACGTTTTGAAAAGTGTGCTGTTTATGCCCCATAACTTACATGGGGTTGACCAAACTTGCAGAAACATGTTTATTTCTGCTGAAAAACACGTTTTGATCCTTTCTGCACACTGGGGTTAAGAGCTGAGTGTGTGGGCTCTTCTGAGCCTTGCTGTTACATGGGGATTCAGTTGTCTGAAAAAACGCGTTTATTTCTGGCTGAAAAACACGTTTTGAAAAGGGTGCTGTTACTGCCCCATAACTTACATGGTGTTGACCAAACTTGCAGAAACATGTTTATTTCTGCTGAAAAACACGTTTTGACCCTTTCTGCACACTGGGGTTAAGAGCTGAGTGTGTGGGCTCTTCTGAGACTTGCTGTTACATGGGGATTCAGTTGTCTGAAAAAACGCGTTTATTTCGGGCTGAAAAACACGTTTTGAAAAGGGTGCTGTTACTGCCCCATAACTTACATGGGGTTGACCAAACTTGCAGAAACATGTTTATTTCTGCTGAAAAACACGTTTTGACCCTTTCTGCACACTGGGGTTAAGAGCTGAGTGTGTGGGCTCTTCTGAGACTTGCTGTTACATGGGCATTCAGTTGTCTGAAAAAACGCTTTTATTTCGGGCTGAAAAACACGTTTTGAAAAGGGTGCTGTTACTGCCCCATAACTTACATGGGGTTGACCAAACTTGCAGAAACATGTTTATTTCTGCTGAAAAACACGTTTTGACCCTTTCTGCACACTGGGGTTAAGAGCTGAGTGTGTGGGCTCTTCTGAGACTTGCTGTTACATGGGGATTCAGTTGTCTGAAAAAACGCGTTTATTTCGGGCTGAAAAACACGTTTTGAAAAGGGTGCTGTTACTGCCCCATAACTTACATGGGGTTGACCAAACTTGCAGAAACATGTTTATTTCTGCTGAAAAACACGTTTTGACCCTTTCTGCACACTGGGGTTAAGAGCTGAGTGTGTGGGCTCTTCTGAGCCTTGCTGTTACATGGTCATTCAGTTGTCTGAAAAAACGCGTTTATTTCGGGCTGAAAAACACGTTTTGAAAAGGGTGCTGTTACTGCCCCATAACTTACATGGGGTTGACCAAACTTGCAGAAACATGTTTATTTCTGCTGAAAAACACGTTTTGACCCTTTCTGCACACTGGGGTTAAGAGCTGAGTGTGTGGGCTCTTCTGAGACTTGCTGTTACATGGGGATTCAGTTGTCTGAAAAAACGCGTTTATTTCGGGCTGAAAAACACGTTTTGAAAAGGGTGCTGTTACTGCCCCATAACTTACATGGGGTTGACCAAACTTGCAGAAACATGTTTATTTCTGCTGAAAAACACGTTTTGACCCTTTCTGCACACTGGGGTTAAGAGCTGAGTGTGTGGGCTCTTCTGAGCCTTGCTGTTACATGGGGATTCAGTTGTCTGAAAAAACGCGTTTATTTCGGGCTGAAAAACACGTTTTGAAAAGGGTGCTGTTACTGCCCCATAACTTACATGGGGTTGACCAAACTTGCAGAAACATGTTTATTTCTGCTGAAAAACACGTTTTGACCCTTTCTGCACACTGGGGTTAAGAGCTGAGTGTGTGGGCTCTTCTGAGCCTTGCTGTTACATGGGGATTCAGTTGTCTGAAAAAACGCGTTTATTTCGGGCTGAAAAACACGTTTTGAAAAGGGTGCTGTTACTGCCCCATAACTTACATGGTGTTGACCAAACTTGCAGAAACATGTTTATTTCTGCTGAAAAACACGTTTTGACCCTTTCTGCACACTGGGGTTAAGAGCTGAGTGTGTGGGCTCTTCTGAGACTTGCTGTTACATGGGGATTCAGTTGTCTGAAAAAAACGCGTTTATTTCGGGCTGAAAAACACGTTTTGAAAAGGGTGCTGTTACTGCCCCATAACTTACATGGGGTTGACCAAACTTGCAGAAACATGTTTATTTCTGCTGAAAAACACGTTTTGACCCTTTCTGCACACTGGGGTTAAGAGCTGAGTGTGTGGGCTCTTCTGAGACTTGCTGTTACATGGGGATTCAGTTGTCTGAAAAAACGCGTTTATTTCATGCTGAAAAACACGTTTTGAAAAGGGTGCTGTTACTGCCCCATAACTTACATGGGGTTGACCAAACTTGCAGAAACATGTTTATTTCTGCTGAAAAACACGTTTTGACCCTTTCTGCACACTGGGGTTAAGAGCTGAGTGTGTGGGCTCTTCTGAGCCTTGCTGTTACATGGGCATTCAGTTGTCTGAAAAAACGCGTTTATTTCGGGCTGAAAAACACGTTTTGAAAAGTGTGCTGTTTATGCCCCATAACTTACATGGGGTTGACCAAACTTGCAGAAACATGTTTATTTCTGCTGAAAAACACGTTTTGACCCTTTCTGCACACTGGGGTTAAGAGCTGAGTGTGGGGGCTCTTCTGAGCCTTGCTGTTACATGGGGATTCAGTTGTCTGAAAAAACGCGTTTATTTCGGGCTGAAAAACACGTTTTGAAAAGGGTGCTGTTACTGCCCCATAACTTACATGGGGTTGACCAAACTTGCAGAAACATGTTTATTTCTGCTGAAAAACACGTTTTGACCCTTTCTGCACACTGGGGTTAAGAGCTGAGTGTGTGGGCTCTTCTGAGACTTGCTGTTACATGGGGATTCAGTTGTCTGAAAAAACGCGTTTATTTCGGGCTGAAAAACACGTTTTGAAAAGGGTGCTGTTACTGCCCCATAACTTACATGGGGTTGACCAAACTTGCAGAAACATGTTTATTTCTGCTGAAAAACACGTTTTGACCCTTTCTGCACACTGGGGTTAAGAGCTGAGTGTGTGGGCTCTTCTGAGCCTTGCTGTTACATGGTCATTCAGTTGTCTGAAAAAACGCGTTTATTTCGGGCTGAAAAACACGTTTTGAAAAGGGTGCTGTTACTGCCCCATAACTTACATGGGGTTGACCAAACTTGCAGAAACATGTTTATTTCTGCTGAAAAACACGTTTTGACCCTTTCTGCACACTGGGGTTAAGAGCTGAGTGTGTGGGCTCTTCTGAGACTTGCTGTTACATGGGCATTCAGTTGTCTGAAAAAACGCGTTTATTTCGGGCTGAAAAACACGTTTTGAAAAGGGTGCTGTTACTGCCCCATAACTTACATGGGGTTGACCAAACTTGCAGAAACATGTTTATTTCTGCTGAAAAACACGTTTTGACCCTTTCTGCACACTGGGGTTAAGAGCTGAGTGTGTGGGCTCTTCTGAGACTTGCTGTTACATGGGGATTCAGTTGTCTGAAAAAACGCGTTTATTTCGGGCTGAAAAACACGTTTTGAAAAGGGTGCTGTTACTGCCCCATAACTTACATGGGGTTGACCAAACTTGCAGAAACATGTTTATTTCTGCTGAAAAACACGTTTTGACCCTTTCTGCACACTGGGGTTAAGAGCTGAGTGTGTGGGCTCTTCTGAGACTTGCTGTTACATGGGGATTCAGTTGTCTGAAAAAACGCGTTTATTTCATGCTGAAAAACACGTTTTGAAAAGGGTGCTGTTACTGCCCCATAACTTACATGGGGTTGACCAAACTTGCAGAAACATGTTTATTTCTGCTGAAAAACACGTTTTGACCCTTTCTGCACACTGGGGTTAAGAGCTGAGTGTGTGGGCTCTTCTGAGACTTGCTGTTACATGGGCATTCAGTTGTCTGAAAAAACGCGTTTATTTCGGGCTGAAAAACACGTTTTGAAAAGGGTGCTGTTACTGCCCCATAACTTACATGGGGTTGACCAAACTTGCAGAAACATGTTTATTTCTGCTGAAAAACACGTTTTGACCCTTTCTGCACACTGGGGTTAAGAGCTGAGTGTGTGGGCTCTTCTGAGCCTTGCTGTTACATGGTCATTCAGTTGTCTGAAAAAACGCGTTTATTTCGGGCTGAAAAACACGTTTTGAAAAGGGTGCTGTTACTGCCCCATAACTTACATGGGGTTGACCAAACTTGCAGAAACATGTTTATTTCTGCTGAAAAACACGTTTTGACCCTTTCTGCACACTGGGGTTAAGAGCTGAGTGTGTGGGCTCTTCTGAGACTTGCTGTTACATGGGCATTCAGTTGTCTGAAAAAACGCGTTTATTTCGGGCTGAAAAACACGTTTTGAAAAGGGTGCTGTTACTGCCCCATAACTTACATGGGGTTGACCAAACTTGCAGAAACATGTTTATTTCTGCTGAAAAACACGTTTTGACCCTTTCTGCACACTGGGGTTAAGAGCTGAGTGTGTGGGCTCTTCTGAGCCTTGCTGTTACATGGGGATTCAGTTGTCTGAAAAAACGCGTTTATTTCGGGCTGAAAAACACGTTTTGAAAAGGGTGCTGTTACTGCCCCATAACTTACATGGTGTTGACCAAACTTGCAGAAACATGTTTATTTCTGCTGAAAAACACGTTTTGACCCTTTCTGCACACTGGGGTTAAGAGCTGAGTGTGTGGGCTCTTCTGAGACTTGCTGTTACATGGGGATTCAGTTGTCTGAAAAAACGCGTTTATTTCGGGCTGAAAAACACGTTTTGAAAAGGGTGCTGTTACTGCCCCATAACTTACATGGGGTTGACCAAACTTGCAGAAACATGTTTATTTCTGCTGAAAAACACGTTTTGACCCTTTCTGCACACTGGGGTTAAGAGCTGAGTGTGTGGGCTCTTCTGAGCCTTGCTGTTACATGGGCATTCAGTTGTCTGAAAAAACGCGTTTATTTCGGGCTGAAAAACACGTTTTGAAAAGTGTGCTGTTACTGCCCCATAACTTACATGGGGTTGACCAAACTTGCAGAAACATGTTTATTTCTGCTGAAAAACACGTTTTGACCCTTTCTGCACACTGGGGTTAAGAGCTGAGTGTGTGGGCTCTTCTGAGCCTTGCTGTTACATGGGGATTCAGTTGTCTGAAAAAACGCGTTTATTTCGGGCTGAAAAACACGTTTTGAAAAGGGTGCTGTTACTGCCCCATAACTTACATGGTGTTGACCAAACTTGCAGAAACATGTTTATTTCTGCTGAAAAACACGTTTTGACCCTTTCTGCACACTGGGGTTAAGAGCTGAGTGTGTGGGCTCTTCTGAGACTTGCTGTTACATGGGGATTCAGTTGTCTGAAAAAACGCGTTTATTTCGGGCTGAAAAACACGTTTTGAAAAGGGTGCTGTTACTGCCCCATAACTTACATGGGGTTGACCAAACTTGCAGAAACATGTTTATTTCTGCTGAAAAACACGTTTTGACCCTTTCTGCACACTGGGGTTAAGAGCTGAGTGTGTGGGCTCTTCTGAGACTTGCTGTTACATGGGCATTCAGTTGTCTGAAAAAACGCGTTTATTTCGGGCTGAAAAACACGTTTTGAAAAGGGTGCTGTTACTGCCCCATAACTTACATGGGGTTGACCAAACTTGCAGAAACATGTTTATTTCTGCTGAAAAACACGTTTTGACCCTTTCTGCACACTGGGGTTAAGAGCTGAGTGTGTGGGCTCTTCTGAGCCTTGCTGTTACATGGGGATTCAGTTGTCTGAAAAAACGCGTTTATTTCGGGCTGAAAAACACGTTTTGAAAAGGGTGCTGTTACTGCCCCATAACTTACATGGTGTTGACCAAACTTGCAGAAACATGTTTATTTCTGCTGAAAAACACGTTTTGACCCTTTCTGCACACTGGGGTTAAGAGCTGAGTGTGTGGGCTCTTCTGAGACTTGCTGTTACATGGGCATTCAGTTGTCTGAAAAAACGCGTTTATTTCGGGCTGAAAAACACGTTTTGAAAAGGGTGCTGTTACTGCCCCATAACTTACATGGGGTTGACCAAACTTGCAGAAACATGTTTATTTCTGCTGAAAAACACGTTTTGACCCTTTCTGCACACTGGGGTTAAGAGCTGAGTGTGTGGGCTCTTCTGAGCCTTGCTGTTACATGGGGATTCAGTTGTCTGAAAAAACGCGTTTATTTCGGGCTGAAAAACACGTTTTGAAAAGGGTGCTGTTACTGCCCCATAACTTACATGGGGTTGACCAAACTTGCAGAAACATGTTTATTTCTGCTGAAAAACACGTTTTGACCCTTTCTGCACACTGGGGTTAAGAGCTGAGTGTGTGGGCTCTTCTGAGACTTGCAGTTACATGGGCATTCAGTTGTCTGAAAAAACGCGTTTATTTCGGGCTGAAAAACACGTTTTGAAAAGGGTGCTGTTACTGCCCCATAACTTACAAGGGGTTGACCAAACTTGCAGAAACATGTTTATTTCTGCTGAAAAACACGTTTTGACCCTTTCTGCACACTGGGGTTAAGAGCTGAGTGTGTGGGCTCTTCTGAGACTTGCTGTTACATGGGGATTCAGTTGTCTGAAAAAACGCGTTTATTTCGGGCTGAAAAACACGTTTTGAAAAGGGTGCTGTTACTGCCCCATAACTTACATGGGGTTGACCAAACTTGCAGAAACATGTTTATTTCTGCTGAAAAACACGTTTTGACCCTTTCTGCACACTGGGGTTAAGAGCTGAGTGTGTGGGCTCTTCTGAGACTTGCTGTTACATGGGCATTCAGTTGTCTGAAAAAAACGCGTTTATTTCGGGCTGAAAAACACGTTTTGAAAAGGGTGCTGTTACTGCCCCATAACTTACATGGGGTTGACCAAACTTGCAGAAACATGTTTATTTCTGCTGAAAAACACGTTTTGACCCTTTCTGCACACTGGGGTTAAGAGCTGAGTGTGTGGGCTCTTCTGAGACTTGCTGTTACATGGGGATTCAGTTGTCTGAAAAAACGCGTTTATTTCGGGCTGAAAAACACGTTTTGAAAAGGGTGCTGTTACTGCCCCATAACTTACATGGGGTTGACCAAACTTGCAGAAACATGTTTATTTCTGCTGAAAAACACGTTTTGACCCTTTCTGCACACTGGGGTTAAGAGCTGAGTGTGTGGGCTCTTCTGAGCCTTGCTGTTACATGGTCATTCAGTTGTCTGAAAAAACGCGTTTATTTCGGGCTGAAAAACACGTTTTGAAAAGGGTGCTGTTACTGCCCCATAACTTACATGGGGTTGACCAAACTTGCAGAAACATGTTTATTTCTGCTGAAAAACACGTTTTGACCCTTTCTGCACACTGGGGTTAAGAGCTGAGTGTGTGGGCTCTTCTGAGACTTGCTGTTACATGGGGATTCAGTTGTCTGAAAAAACGCGTTTATTTCATGCTGAAAAACACGTTTTGAAAAGGGTGCTGTTACTGCCCCATAACTTACATGGGGTTGACCAAACTTGCAGAAACATGTTTATTTCTGCTGAAAAACACGTTTTGACCCTTTCTGCACACTGGGGTTAAGAGCTGAGTGTGTGGGCTCTTCTGAGACTTGCTGTTACATGGGCATTCAGTTGTCTGAAAAAACGCGTTTATTTCGGGCTGAAAAACACGTTTTGAAAAGGGTGCTGTTACTGCCCCATAACTTACATGGGGTTGACCAAACTTGCAGAAACATGTTTATTTCTGCTGAAAAACACGTTTTGACCCTTTCTGCACACTGGGGTTAAGAGCTGAGTGTGTGGGCTCTTCTGAGACTTGCTGTTACATGGGGATTCAGTTGTCTGAAAAAACGCGTTTATTTCGGGCTGAAAAACACGTTTTGAAAAGGGTGCTGTTACTGCCCCATAACTTACATGGGGTTGACCAAACTTGCAGAAACATGTTTATTTCTGCTGAAAAACACGTTTTGACCCTTTCTGCACACTGGGGTTAAGAGCTGAGTGTGTGGGCTCTTCTGAGCCTTGCTGTTACATGGTCATTCAGTTGTCTGAAAAAACGCGTTTATTTCGGGCTGAAAAACACGTTTTGAAAAGGGTGCTGTTACTGCCCCATAACTTACATGGGGTTGACCAAACTTGCAGAAACATGTTTATTTCTGCTGAAAAACACGTTTTGACCCTTTCTGCACACTGGGGTTAAGAGCTGAGTGTGTGGGCTCTTCTGAGACTTGCTGTTACATGGGCATTCAGTTGTCTGAAAAAACGCGTTTATTTCGGGCTGAAAAACACGTTTTGAAAAGGGTGCTGTTACTGCCCCATAACTTACATGGGGTTGACCAAACTTGCAGAAACATGTTTATTTCTGCTGAAAAACACGTTTTGACCCTTTCTGCACACTGGGGTTAAGAGCTGAGTGTGTGGGCTCTTCTGAGACTTGCTGTTACATGGGGATTCAGTTGTCTGAAAAAACGCGTTTATTTCGGGCTGAAAAACACGTTTTGAAAAGGGTGCTGTTACTGCCCCATAACTTACATGGGGTTGACCAAACTTGCAGAAACATGTTTATTTCTGCTGAAAAACACGTTTTGACCCTTTCTGCACACTGGGGTTAAGAGCTGAGTGTGTGGGCTCTTCTGAGACTTGCTGTTACATGGGCATTCAGTTGTCTGAAAAAACGCGTTTATTTCGGGCTGAAAAACACGTTTTGAAAAGGGTGCTGTTACTGCCCCATAACTTACATGGGGTTGACCAAACTTGCAGAAACATGTTTATTTCTGCTGAAAAACACGTTTTGACCCTTTCTGCACACTGGGGTTAAGAGCTGAGTGTGTGGGCTCTTCTGAGACTTGCTGTTACATGGGGATTCAGTTGTCTGAAAAAACGCGTTTATTTCGGGCTGAAAAACACGTTTTGAAAAGGGTGCTGTTACTGCCCCATAACTTACATGGGGTTGACCAAACTTGCAGAAACATGTTTATTTCTGCTGAAAAACACGTTTTGACCCTTTCTGCACACTGGGGTTAAGAGCTGAGTGTGTGGGCTCTTCTGAGCCTTGCTGTTACATGGTCATTCAGTTGTCTGAAAAAACGCGTTTATTTCGGGCTGAAAAACACGTTTTGAAAAGGGTGCTGTTACTGCCCCATAACTTACATGGGGTTGACCAAACTTGCAGAAACATGTTTATTTCTGCTGAAAAACACGTTTTGACCCTTTCTGCACACTGGGGTTAAGAGCTGAGTGTGTGGGCTCTTCTGAGACTTGCTGTTACATGGGCATTCAGTTGTCTGAAAAAACGCGTTTATTTCGGGCTGAAAAACACGTTTTGAAAAGGGTGCTGTTACTGCCCCATAACTTACATGGGGTTGACCAAACTTGCAGAAACATGTTTATTTCTGCTGAAAAACACGTTTTGACCCTTTCTGCACACTGGGGTTAAGAGCTGAGTGTGTGGGCTCTTCTGAGACTTGCTGTTACATGGGGATTCAGTTGTCTGAAAAAACGCGTTTATTTCGGGCTGAAAAACACGTTTTGAAAAGGGTGCTGTTACTGCCCCATAACTTACATGGGGTTGACCAAACTTGCAGAAACATGTTTATTTCTGCTGAAAAACACGTTTTGACCCTTTCTGCACACTGGGGTTAAGAGCTGAGTGTGTGGGCTCTTCTGAGCCTTGCTGTTACATGGTCATTCAGTTGTCTGAAAAAACGCGTTTATTTCGGGCTGAAAAACACGTTTTGAAAAGGGTGCTGTTACTGCCCCATAACTTACATGGGGTTGACCAAACTTGCAGAAACATGTTTATTTCTGCTGAAAAACACGTTTTGACCCTTTCTGCACACTGGGGTTAAGAGCTGAGTGTGTGGGCTCTTCTGAGACTTGCTGTTACATGGGCATTCAGTTGTCTGAAAAAACGCGTTTATTTCGGGCTGAAAAACACGTTTTGAAAAGGGTGCTGTTACTGCCCCATAACTTACATGGGGTTGACCAAACTTGCAGAAACATGTTTATTTCTGCTGAAAAACACGTTTTGACCCTTTCTGCACACTGGGGTTAAGAGCTGAGTGTGTGGGCTCTTCTGAGACTTGCTGTTACATGGGGATTCAGTTGTCTGAAAAAACGCGTTTATTTCGGGCTGAAAAACACGTTTTGAAAAGGGTGCTGTTACTGCCCCATAACTTACATGGGGTTGACCAAACTTGCAGAAACATGTTTATCTGCTGAAAAACACGTTTTGACCCTTTCTGCACACTGGGGTTAAGAGCTGAGTGTGTGGGCTCTTCTGAGACTTGCTGTTACATGGGCATTCAGTTGTCTGAAAAAACGCGTTTATTTCGGGCTGAAAAACACGTTTTGAAAAGGGTGCTGTTACTGCCCCATAACTTACATGGGGTTGACCAAACTTGCAGAAACATGTTTATTTCTGCTGAAAAACACGTTTTGACCCTTTCTGCACACTGGGGTTAAGAGCTGAGTGTGTGGGCTCTTCTGAGACTTGCTGTTACATGGGGATTCAGTTGTCTGAAAAAACGCGTTTATTTCGGGCTGAAAAACACGTTTTGAAAAGGGTGCTGTTACTGCCCCATAACTTACATGGGGTTGACCAAACTTGCAGAAACATGTTTATTTCTGCTGAAAAACACGTTTTGACCCTTTCTGCACACTGGGGTTAAGAGCTGAGTGTGTGGGCTCTTCTGAGCCTTGCTGTTACATGGTCATTCAGTTGTCTGAAAAAACGCGTTTATTTCGGGCTGAAAAACACGTTTTGAAAAGGGTGCTGTTACTGCCCCATAACTTACATGGGGTTGACCAAACTTGCAGAAACATGTTTATTTCTGCTGAAAAACACGTTTTGACCCTTTCTGCACACTGGGGTTAAGAGCTGAGTGTGTGGGCTCTTCTGAGACTTGCTGTTACATGGGCATTCAGTTGTCTGAAAAAACGCGTTTATTTCGGGCTGAAAAACACGTTTTGAAAAGGGTGCTGTTACTGCCCCATAACTTACATGGGGTTGACCAAACTTGCAGAAACATGTTTATTTCTGCTGAAAAACACGTTTTGACCCTTTCTGCACACTGGGGTTAAGAGCTGAGTGTGTGGGCTCTTCTGAGACTTGCTGTTACATGGGGATTCAGTTGTCTGAAAAAACGCGTTTATTTCGGGCTGAAAAACACGTTTTGAAAAGGGTGCTGTTACTGCCCCATAACTTACATGGGGTTGACCAAACTTGCAGAAACATGTTTATTTCTGCTGAAAAAACACGTTTTGACCCTTTCTGCACACTGGGGTTAAGAGCTGAGTGTGTGGGCTCTTCTGAGCCTTGCTGTTACATGGGGATTCAGTTGTCTGAAAAAACGCGTTTATTTCGGGCTGAAAAACACGTTTTGAAAAGGGTGCTGTTACTGCCCCATAACTTACATGGGGTTGACCAAACTTGCAGAAACATGTTTATTTCTGCTGAAAAACACGTTTTGACCCTTTCTGCACACTGGGGTTAAGAGCTGAGTGTGTGGGCTCTTCTGAGCCTTGCTGTTACATGGGGATTCAGTTGTCTGAAAAAACGCGTTTATTTCGGGCTGAAAAACACGTTTTGAAAAGGGTGCTGTTACTGCCCCATAACTTACATGGTGTTGACCAAACTTGCAGAAACATGTTTATTTCTGCTGAAAAACACGTTTTGACCCTTTCTGCACACTGGGGTTAAGAGCTGAGTGTGTGGGCTCTTCTGAGCCTTGCTGTTACATGGGGATTCAGTTGTCTGAAAAAACGCGTTTATTTCGGGCTGAAAAACCACGTTTTGAAAAGGGTGCTGTTACTGCCCCATAACTTACATGGTGTTGACCAAACTTGCAGAAACATGTTTATTTCTGCTGAAAAACACGTTTTGACCCTTTCTGCACACTGGGGTTAAGAGCTGAGTGTGTGGGCTCTTCTGAGACTTGCTGTTACATGGGGATTCAGTTGTCTGAAAAAACGCGTTTATTTCGGGCTGAAAAACACGTTTTGAAAAGGGTGCTGTTACTGCCCCATAACTTACATGGGGTTGACCAAACTTGCAGAAACATGTTTATTTCTGCTGAAAAACACGTTTTGACCCTTTCTGCACACTGGGGTTAAGAGCTGAGTGTGTGGGCTCTTCTGAGCCTTGCTGTTACATGGGGATTCAGTTGTCTGAAAAAACGCGTTTATTTCGGGCTGAAAAACACGTTTTGAAAAGGGTGCTGTTACTGCCCCATAACTTACATGGTGTTGACCAAACTTGCAGAAACATGTTTATTTCTGCTGAAAACACGTTTTGACCCTTTCTGCACACTGGGGTTAAGAGCTGAGTGTGTGGGCTCTTCTGAGCCTTGCTGTTACATGGGGATTCAGTTGTCTGAAAAAACGCGTTTATTTCGGGCTGAAAAACACGTTTTGAAAAGGGTGCTGTTACTGCCCCATAACTTACATGGGGTTGACCAAACTTGCAGAAACATGTTTATTTCTGCTGAAAAACACGTTTTGACCCTCTCTGCACACTGGGGTTAAGAGCTGAGTGTGTGGGCTCTTCTAAGCCTTGCTGTTACATGGGGATTCAGTTGTCTGAAAAACGCGTTTATTTCGGGCTGAAAAACACGTTTTGAAAAGAGTGCTGTTACTGCCCCATAACTTACATGGGGTTGACCAAACTTGCAGAAACATGTTTATTTCTGCTGAAAAACACGTTTTGACCCTTTCTGCACACTGGGGTTAAGAGCTGAGTGTGTGGGCTCTTCTGAGCCTTGCTGTTACATGGGGATTCAGTTGTCTGAAAAAACGCGTTTATTTCGGGCTGAAAAACACGTTTTGAAAAGGGTGCTGTTACTGCCCCATAACTTACATGGGGTTGACCAAACTTGCAGAAACCATGTTTATTTCTGCTGAAAAACACGTTTTGACCCTTTCTGCACACTGGGGTTAAGAGCTGAGTGTGTGGGCTCTTCTGAACCTTGCTGTTACATGGGCATTCAGTTGTCTGAAAAAACGCGTTTATTTCGGGCTGAAAAACACGTTTTGAAAAGTGTGCTGTTTATGCCCCATAACTTACATGGGGTTGACCAAACTTGCAGAAACATGTTTATTTCTGCTGAAAAACACGTTTTGACCCTTTCTGCACACTGGGGTTAAGAGCTGAGTGTGTGGGCTCTTCTGAGCCTTGCTGTTACATGGGGATTCAGTTGTCTGAAAAAACGCGTTTATTTCGGGCTGAAAAACACGTTTTGAAAAGGGTGCTGTTACTGCCCCATAACTTACATGGTGTTGACCAAACTTGCAGAAACATGTTTATTTCTGCTGAAAAACACGTTTTGACCCTTTCTGCACACTGGGGTTAAGAGCTGAGTGTGTGGGCTCTTCTGAGACTTGCTGTTACATGGGGATTCAGTTGTCTGAAAAAACGCGTTTATTTCGGGCTGAAAAACACGTTTTGAAAAGGGTGCTGTTACTGCCCCATAACTTACATGGGGTTGACCAAACTTGCAGAAACATGTTTATTTCTGCTGAAAAACACGTTTTGACCCTTTCTGCACACTGGGGTTAAGAGCTGAGTGTGTGGGCTCTTCTGAGCCTTGCTGTTACATGGTCATTCAGTTGTCTGAAAAAACGCGTTTATTTCGGGCTGAAAAACACGTTTTGAAAAGGGTGCTGTTACTGCCCCATAACTTACATGGGGTTGACCAAACTTGCAGAAACATGTTTATTTCTGCTGAAAAACACGTTTTGACCCTTTCTGCACACTGGGGTTAAGAGCTGAGTGTGTGGGCTCTTCTGAGACTTGCTGTTACATGGGGATTCAGTTGTCTGAAAAAACGCGTTTATTTCGGGCTGAAAAACACGTTTTGAAAAGGGTGCTGTTACTGCCCCATAACTTACATGGGGTTGACCAAACTTGCAGAAACATGTTTATTTCTGCTGAAAAACACGTTTTGACCCTTTCTGCACACTGGGGTTAAGAGCTGAGTGTGTGGGCTCTTCTGAGCCTTGCTGTTACATGGGGATTCAGTTGTCTGAAAAAACGCGTTTATTTCGGGCTGAAAAACACGTTTTGAAAAGGGTGCTGTTACTGCCCCATAACTTACATGGGGTTGACCAAACTTGCAGAAACATGTTTATTTCTGCTGAAAAACACGTTTTGACCCTTTCTGCACACTGGGGTTAAGAGCTGAGTGTGTGGGCTCTTCTGAGCCTTGCTGTTACATGGGGATTCAGTTGTCTGAAAAAACGCGTTTATTTCGGGCTGAAAAACACGTTTTGAAAAGGGTGCTGTTACTGCCCCATAACTTACATGGTGTTGACCAAACTTGCAGAAACATGTTTATTTCTGCTGAAAAACACGTTTTGACCCTTTCTGCACACTGGGGTTAAGAGCTGAGTGTGTGGGCTCTTCTGAGACTTGCTGTTACATGGGGATTCAGTTGTCTGAAAAAAACGCGTTTATTTCGGGCTGAAAAACACGTTTTGAAAAGGGTGCTGTTACTGCCCCATAACTTACATGGGGTTGACCAAACTTGCAGAAACATGTTTATTTCTGCTGAAAAACACGTTTTGACCCTTTCTGCACACTGGGGTTAAGAGCTGAGTGTGTGGGCTCTTCTGAGACTTGCTGTTACATGGGGATTCAGTTGTCTGAAAAAACGCGTTTATTTCATGCTGAAAAACACGTTTTGAAAAGGGTGCTGTTACTGCCCCATAACTTACATGGGGTTGACCAAACTTGCAGAAACATGTTTATTTCTGCTGAAAAACACGTTTTGACCCTTTCTGCACACTGGGGTTAAGAGCTGAGTGTGTGGGCTCTTCTGAGCCTTGCTGTTACATGGGCATTCAGTTGTCTGAAAAAACGCGTTTATTTCGGGCTGAAAAACACGTTTTGAAAAGTGTGCTGTTTATGCCCCATAACTTACATGGGGTTGACCAAACTTGCAGAAACATGTTTATTTCTGCTGAAAAACACGTTTTGACCCTTTCTGCACACTGGGGTTAAGAGCTGAGTGTGTGGGCTCTTCTGAGCCTTGCTGTTACATGGGGATTCAGTTGTCTGAAAAAACGCGTTTATTTCGGGCTGAAAAACACGTTTTGAAAAGGGTGCTGTTACTGCCCCATAACTTACATGGGGTTGACCAAACTTGCAGAAACATGTTTATTTCTGCTGAAAAACACGTTTTGACACTTTCTGCACACTGGGGTTAAGAGCTGAGTGTGTGGGCTCTTCTGAGACTTGCTGTTACATGGGCATTCAGTTGTCTGAAAAAACGCGTTTATTTCGGGCTGAAAAACACGTTTTGAAAAGGGTGCTGTTACTGCCCCATAACTTACATGGGGTTGACCAAACTTGCAGAAACATGTTTATTTCTGCTGAAAAACACGTTTTGACCCTTTCTGCACACTGGGGTTAAGAGCTGAGTGTGTGGGCTCTTCTGAGCCTTGCTGTTACATGGGGATTCAGTTGTCTGAAAAAACGCGTTTATTTCGGGCTGAAAAACACGTTTTGAAAAGGGTGCTGTTACTGCCCCATAACTTACATGGGGTTGACCAAACTTGCAGAAACATGTTTATTTCTGCTGAAAAACACGTTTTGACCCTTTCTGCACACTGGGGTTAAGAGCTGAGTGTGTGGGCTCTTCTGAGACTTGCAGTTACATGGGCATTCAGTTGTCTGAAAAAACGCGTTTATTTCGGGCTGAAAAACACGTTTTGAAAAGGGTGCTGTTACTGCCCCATAACTTACATGGGGTTGACCAAACTTGCAGAAACATGTTTATTTCTGCTGAAAAACACGTTTTGACCCTTTCTGCACACTGGGGTTAAGAGCTGAGTGTGTGGGCTCTTCTGAGACTTGCTGTTACATGGGGATTCAGTTGTCTGAAAAAACGCGTTTATTTCGGGCTGAAAAACACGTTTTGAAAAGGGTGCTGTTACTGCCCCATAACTTACATGGGGTTGACCAAACTTGCAGAAACATGTTTATTTCTGCTGAAAAACACGTTTTGACCCTTTCTGCACACTGGGGTTAAGAGCTGAGTGTGTGGGCTCTTCTGAGACTTGCTGTTACATGGGCATTCAGTTGTCTGAAAAAAACGCGTTTATTTCGGGCTGAAAAACACGTTTTGAAAAGGGTGCTGTTACTGCCCCATAACTTACATGGGGTTGACCAAACTTGCAGAAACATGTTTATTTCTGCTGAAAAACACGTTTTGACCCTTTCTGCACACTGGGGTTAAGAGCTGAGTGTGTGGGCTCTTCTGAGACTTGCTGTTACATGGGGATTCAGTTGTCTGAAAAAACGCGTTTATTTCGGGCTGAAAAACACGTTTTGAAAAGGGTGCTGTTACTGCCCCATAACTTACATGGGGTTGACCAAACTTGCAGAAACATGTTTATTTCTGCTGAAAAACACGTTTTGACCCTTTCTGCACACTGGGGTTAAGAGCTGAGTGTGTGGGCTCTTCTGAGCCTTGCTGTTACATGGTCATTCAGTTGTCTGAAAAAACGCGTTTATTTCGGGCTGAAAAACACGTTTTGAAAAGGGTGCTGTTACTGCCCCATAACTTACATGGGGTTGACCAAACTTGCAGAAACATGTTTATTTCTGCTGAAAAACACGTTTTGACCCTTTCTGCACACTGGGGTTAAGAGCTGAGTGTGTGGGCTCTTCTGAGACTTGCTGTTACATGGGGATTCAGTTGTCTGAAAAAACGCGTTTATTTCATGCTGAAAAACACGTTTTGAAAAGGGTGCTGTTACTGCCCCATAACTTACATGGGGTTGACCAAACTTGCAGAAACATGTTTATTTCTGCTGAAAAACACGTTTTGACCCTTTCTGCACACTGGGGTTAAGAGCTGAGTGTGTGGGCTCTTCTGAGACTTGCTGTTACATGGGCATTCAGTTGTCTGAAAAAACGCGTTTATTTCGGGCTGAAAAACACGTTTTGAAAAGGGTGCTGTTACTGCCCCATAACTTACATGGGGTTGACCAAACTTGCAGAAACATGTTTATTTCTGCTGAAAAACACGTTTTGACCCTTTCTGCACACTGGGGTTAAGAGCTGAGTGTGTGGGCTCTTCTGAGACTTGCTGTTACATGGGGATTCAGTTGTCTGAAAAAACGCGTTTATTTCGGGCTGAAAAACACGTTTTGAAAAGGGTGCTGTTACTGCCCCATAACTTACATGGGGTTGACCAAACTTGCAGAAACATGTTTATTTCTGCTGAAAAACACGTTTTGACCCTTTCTGCACACTGGGGTTAAGAGCTGAGTGTGTGGGCTCTTCTGAGCCTTGCTGTTACATGGTCATTCAGTTGTCTGAAAAAACGCGTTTATTTCGGGCTGAAAAACACGTTTTGAAAAGGGTGCTGTTACTGCCCCATAACTTACATGGGGTTGACCAAACTTGCAGAAACATGTTTATTTCTGCTGAAAAACACGTTTTGACCCTTTCTGCACACTGGGGTTAAGAGCTGAGTGTGTGGGCTCTTCTGAGACTTGCTGTTACATGGGCATTCAGTTGTCTGAAAAAACGCGTTTATTTCGGGCTGAAAAACACGTTTTGAAAAGGGTGCTGTTACTGCCCCATAACTTACATGGGGTTGACCAAACTTGCAGAAACATGTTTATTTCTGCTGAAAAACACGTTTTGACCCTTTCTGCACACTGGGGTTAAGAGCTGAGTGTGTGGGCTCTTCTGAGACTTGCTGTTACATGGGGATTCAGTTGTCTGAAAAAACGCGTTTATTTCGGGCTGAAAAACACGTTTTGAAAAGGGTGCTGTTACTGCCCCATAACTTACATGGGGTTGACCAAACTTGCAGAAACATGTTTATTTCTGCTGAAAAACACGTTTTGACCCTTTCTGCACACTGGGGTTAAGAGCTGAGTGTGTGGGCTCTTCTGAGACTTGCTGTTACATGGGCATTCAGTTGTCTGAAAAAACGCGTTTATTTCGGGCTGAAAAACACGTTTTGAAAAGGGTGCTGTTACTGCCCCATAACTTACATGGGGTTGACCAAACTTGCAGAAACATGTTTATTTCTGCTGAAAAACACGTTTTGACCCTTTCTGCACACTGGGGTTAAGAGCTGAGTGTGTGGGCTCTTCTGAGACTTGCTGTTACATGGGGATTCAGTTGTCTGAAAAAACGCGTTTATTTCGGGCTGAAAAACACGTTTTGAAAAGGGTGCTGTTACTGCCCCATAACTTACATGGGGTTGACCAAACTTGCAGAAACATGTTTATTTCTGCTGAAAAACACGTTTTGACCCTTTCTGCACACTGGGGTTAAGAGCTGAGTGTGTGGGCTCTTCTGAGCCTTGCTGTTACATGGTCATTCAGTTGTCTGAAAAAACGCGTTTATTTCGGGCTGAAAAACACGTTTTGAAAAGGGTGCTGTTACTGCCCCATAACTTACATGGGGTTGACCAAACTTGCAGAAACATGTTTATTTCTGCTGAAAAACACGTTTTGACCCTTTCTGCACACTGGGGTTAAGAGCTGAGTGTGTGGGCTCTTCTGAGACTTGCTGTTACATGGGCATTCAGTTGTCTGAAAAAACGCGTTTATTTCGGGCTGAAAAACACGTTTTGAAAAGGGTGCTGTTACTGCCCCATAACTTACATGGGGTTGACCAAACTTGCAGAAACATGTTTATTTCTGCTGAAAAACACGTTTTGACCCTTTCTGCACACTGGGGTTAAGAGCTGAGTGTGTGGGCTCTTCTGAGACTTGCTGTTACATGGGGATTCAGTTGTCTGAAAAAACGCGTTTATTTCGGGCTGAAAAACACGTTTTGAAAAGGGTGCTGTTACTGCCCCATAACTTACATGGGGTTGACCAAACTTGCAGAAACATGTTTATTTCTGCTGAAAAAACACGTTTTGACCCTTTCTGCACACTGGGGTTAAGAGCTGAGTGTGTGGGCTCTTCTGAGCCTTGCTGTTACATGGGGATTCAGTTGTCTGAAAAAACGCGTTTATTTCGGGCTGAAAAACACGTTTTGAAAAGGGTGCTGTTACTGCCCCATAACTTACATGGGGTTGACCAAACTTGCAGAAACATGTTTATTTCTGCTGAAAAACACGTTTTGACCCTTTCTGCACACTGGGGTTAAGAGCTGAGTGTGTGGGCTCTTCTGAGCCTTGCTGTTACATGGGGATTCAGTTGTCTGAAAAAACGCGTTTATTTCGGGCTGAAAAACACGTTTTGAAAAGGGTGCTGTTACTGCCCCATAACTTACATGGTGTTGACCAAACTTGCAGAAACATGTTTATTTCTGCTGAAAAACACGTTTTGACCCTTTCTGCACACTGGGGTTAAGAGCTGAGTGTGTGGGCTCTTCTGAGACTTGCTGTTACATGGGGATTCAGTTGTCTGAAAAAACGCGTTTATTTCGGGCTGAAAAACACGTTTTGAAAAGGGTGCTGTTACTGCCCCATAACTTACATGGGGTTGACCAAACTTGCAGAAACATGTTTATTTCTGCTGAAAAACACGTTTTGACCCTTTCTGCACACTGGGGTTAAGAGCTGAGTGTGTGGGCTCTTCTGAGACTTGCTGTTACATGGGGATTCAGTTGTCTGAAAAAACGCGTTTATTTCGGGCTGAAAAACACGTTTTGAAAAGGGTGCTGTTACTGCCCCATAACTTACATGGGGTTGACCAAACTTGCAGAAACATGTTTATTTCTGCTGAAAAACACGTTTTGACCCTTTCTGCACACTGGGGTTAAGAGCTGAGTGTGTGGGCTCTTCTGAGCCTTGCTGTTACATGGGGATTCAGTTGTCTGAAAAAACGCGTTTATTTCGGGCTGAAAAACACGTTTTGAAAAGGGTGCTGTTACTGCCCCATAACTTACATGGTGTTGACCAAACTTGCAGAAACATGTTTATTTCTGCTGAAAAACACGTTTTGACCCTTTCTGCACACTGGGGTTAAGAGCTGAGTGTGTGGGCTCTTCTGAGACTTGCTGTTACATGGGGATTCAGTTGTCTGAAAAAACGCGTTTATTTCGGGCTGAAAAACACGTTTTGAAAAGGGTGCTGTTACTGCCCCATAACTTACATGGGGTTGACCAAACTTGCAGAAACATGTTTATTTCTGCTGAAAAACACGTTTTGACCCTCTCTGCACACTGGGGTTAAGAGCTGAGTGTGTGGGCTCTTCTAAGCCTTGCTGTTACATGGGGATTCAGTTGTCTGAAAAACGCGTTTATTTCGGGCTGAAAAACACGTTTTGAAAAGAGTGCTGTTACTGCCCCATAACTTACATGGGGTTGACCAAACTTGCAGAAACATGTTTATTTCTGCTGAAAAACACGTTTTGACCCTTTCTGCACACTGGGGTTAAGAGCTGAGTGTGTGGGCTCTTCTGAGCCTTGCTGTTACATGGGGATTCAGTTGTCTGAAAAAACGCGTTTATTTCGGGCTGAAAAACACGTTTTGAAAAGGGTGCTGTTACTGCCCCATAACTTACATGGGGTTGACCAAACTTGCAGAAACATGTTTATTTCTGCTGAAAAACACGTTTTGACCCTTTCTGCACACTGGGGTTAAGAGCTGAGTGTGTGGGCTCTTCTGAACCTTGCTGTTACATGGGCATTCAGTTGTCTGAAAAAACGCGTTTATTTCGGGCTGAAAAACACGTTTTGAAAAGTGTGCTGTTTATGCCCCATAACTTACATGGGGTTGACCAAACTTGCAGAAACATGTTTATTTCTGCTGAAAAACACGTTTTGACCCTTTCTGCACACTGGGGTTAAGAGCTGAGTGTGTGGGCTCTTCTGAGCCTTGCTGTTACATGGGGATTCAGTTGTCTGAAAAAACGCGTTTATTTCGGGCTGAAAAACACGTTTTGAAAAGGGTGCTGTTACTGCCCCATAACTTACATGGTGTTGACCAAACTTGCAGAAACATGTTTATTTCTGCTGAAAAACACGTTTTGACCCTTTCTGCACACTGGGGTTAAGAGCTGAGTGTGTGGGCTCTTCTGAGACTTGCTGTTACATGGGGATTCAGTTGTCTGAAAAAACGCGTTTATTTCGGGCTGAAAAACACGTTTTGAAAAGGGTGCTGTTACTGCCCCATAACTTACATGGGGTTGACCAAACTTGCAGAAACATGTTTATTTCTGCTGAAAAACACGTTTTGACCCTTTCTGCACACTGGGGTTAAGAGCTGAGTGTGTGGGCTCTTCTGAGCCTTGCTGTTACATGGTCATTCAGTTGTCTGAAAAAACGCGTTTATTTCGGGCTGAAAAACACGTTTTGAAAAGGGTGCTGTTACTGCCCCATAACTTACATGGGGTTGACCAAACTTGCAGAAACATGTTTATTTCTGCTGAAAAACACGTTTTGACCCTTTCTGCACACTGGGGTTAAGAGCTGAGTGTGTGGGCTCTTCTGAGACTTGCTGTTACATGGGGATTCAGTTGTCTGAAAAAACGCGTTTATTTCGGGCTGAAAAACACGTTTTGAAAAGGGTGCTGTTACTGCCCCATAACTTACATGGGGTTGACCAAACTTGCAGAAACATGTTTATTTCTGCTGAAAAACACGTTTTGACCCTTTCTGCACACTGGGGTTAAGAGCTGAGTGTGTGGGCTCTTCTGAGCCTTGCTGTTACATGGGGATTCAGTTGTCTGAAAAAACGCGTTTATTTCGGGCTGAAAAACACGTTTTGAAAAGGGTGCTGTTACTGCCCCATAACTTACATGGGGTTGACCAAACTTGCAGAAACATGTTTATTTCTGCTGAAAAACACGTTTTGACCCTTTCTGCACACTGGGGTTAAGAGCTGAGTGTGTGGGCTCTTCTGAGCCTTGCTGTTACATGGGGATTCAGTTGTCTGAAAAAACGCGTTTATTTCGGGCTGAAAAACACGTTTTGAAAAGGGTGCTGTTACTGCCCCATAACTTACATGGTGTTGACCAAACTTGCAGAAACATGTTTATTTCTGCTGAAAAACACGTTTTGACCCTTTCTGCACACTGGGGTTAAGAGCTGAGTGTGTGGGCTCTTCTGAGACTTGCTGTTACATGGGGATTCAGTTGTCTGAAAAAACGCGTTTATTTCGGGCTGAAAAACACGTTTTGAAAAGGGTGCTGTTACTGCCCCATAACTTACATGGGGTTGACCAAACTTGCAGAAACATGTTTATTTCTGCTGAAAAACACGTTTTGACCCTTTCTGCACACTGGGGTTAAGAGCTGAGTGTGTGGGCTCTTCTGAGACTTGCTGTTACATGGGGATTCAGTTGTCTGAAAAAACGCGTTTATTTCATGCTGAAAAACACGTTTTGAAAAGGGTGCTGTTACTGCCCCATAACTTACATGGGGTTGACCAAACTTGCAGAAACATGTTTATTTCTGCTGAAAAACACGTTTTGACCCTTTCTGCACACTGGGGTTAAGAGCTGAGTGTGTGGGCTCTTCTGAGCCTTGCTGTTACATGGGCATTCAGTTGTCTGAAAAAACGCGTTTATTTCGGGCTGAAAAACACGTTTTGAAAAGTGTGCTGTTTATGCCCCATAACTTACATGGGGTTGACCAAACTTGCAGAAACATGTTTATTTCTGCTGAAAAACACGTTTTGACCCTTTCTGCACACTGGGGTTAAGAGCTGAGTGTGTGGGCTCTTCTGAGCCTTGCTGTTACATGGGGATTCAGTTGTCTGAAAAAACGCGTTTATTTCGGGCTGAAAAACACGTTTTGAAAAGGGTGCTGTTACTGCCCCATAACTTACATGGGGTTGACCAAACTTGCAGAAACATGTTTATTTCTGCTGAAAAACACGTTTTGACCCTTTCTGCACACTGGGGTTAAGAGCTGAGTGTGTGGGCTCTTCTGAGACTTGCTGTTACATGGGGATTCAGTTGTCTGAAAAAACGCGTTTATTTCGGGCTGAAAAACACGTTTTGAAAAGGGTGCTGTTACTGCCCCATAACTTACATGGGGTTGACCAAACTTGCAGAAACATGTTTATTTCTGCTGAAAAACACGTTTTGACCCTTTCTGCACACTGGGGTTAAGAGCTGAGTGTGTGGGCTCTTCTGAGCCTTGCTGTTACATGGTCATTCAGTTGTCTGAAAAAACGCGTTTATTTCGGGCTGAAAAACACGTTTTGAAAAGGGTGCTGTTACTGCCCCATAACTTACATGGGGTTGACCAAACTTGCAGAAACATGTTTATTTCTGCTGAAAAACACGTTTTGACCCTTTCTGCACACTGGGGTTAAGAGCTGAGTGTGTGGGCTCTTCTGAGACTTGCTGTTACATGGGCATTCAGTTGTCTGAAAAAACGCGTTTATTTCGGGCTGAAAAACACGTTTTGAAAAGGGTGCTGTTACTGCCCCATAACTTACATGGGGTTGACCAAACTTGCAGAAACATGTTTATTTCTGCTGAAAAACACGTTTTGACCCTTTCTGCACACTGGGGTTAAGAGCTGAGTGTGTGGGCTCTTCTGAGCCTTGCTGTTACATGGGGATTCAGTTGTCTGAAAAAACGCGTTTATTTCGGGCTGAAAAACACGTTTTGAAAAGGGTGCTGTTACTGCCCCATAACTTACATGGTGTTGACCAAACTTGCAGAAACATGTTTATTTCTGCTGAAAAACACGTTTTGACCCTTTCTGCACACTGGGGTTAAGAGCTGAGTGTGTGGGCTCTTCTGAGACTTGCTGTTACATGGGGATTCAGTTGTCTGAAAAAACGCGTTTATTTCGGGCTGAAAAACACGTTTTGAAAAGGGTGCTGTTACTGCCCCATAACTTACATGGGGTTGACCAAACTTGCAGAAACATGTTTATTTCTGCTGAAAAACACGTTTTGACCCTTTCTGCACACTGGGGTTAAGAGCTGAGTGTGTGGGCTCTTCTGAGCCTTGCTGTTACATGGGCATTCAGTTGTCTGAAAAAACGCGTTTATTTCGGGCTGAAAAACACGTTTTGAAAAGGGTGCTGTTACTGCCCCATAACTTACATGGGGTTGACCAAACTTGCAGAAACATGTTTATTTCTGCTGAAAAACACGTTTTGACCCTTTCTGCACACTGGGGTTAAGAGCTGAGTGTGTGGGCTCTTCTGAGCCTTGCTGTTACATGGGCATTCAGTTGTCTGAAAAAACGCGTTTATTTCGGGCTGAAAAACACGTTTTGAAAAGTGTGCTGTTACTGCCCCATAACTTACATGGGGTTGACCAAACTTGCAGAAACATGTTTATTTCTGCTGAAAAACACGTTTTGACCCTTTCTGCACACTGGGGTTAAGAGCTGAGTGTGTGGGCTCTTCTGAGCCTTGCTGTTACATGGGGATTCAGTTGTCTGAAAAAACGCGTTTATTTCGGGCTGAAAAACACGTTTTGAAAAGGGTGCTGTTACTGCCCCATAACTTACATGGTGTTGACCAAACTTGCAGAAACATGTTTATTTCTGCTGAAAAACACGTTTTGACCCTTTCTGCACACTGGGGTTAAGAGCTGAGTGTGTGGGCTCTTCTGAGACTTGCTGTTACATGGGGATTCAGTTGTCTGAAAAAACGCGTTTATTTCGGGCTGAAAAACACGTTTTGAAAAGGGTGCTGTTACTGCCCCATAACTTACATGGGGTTGACCAAACTTGCAGAAACATGTTTATTTCTGCTGAAAAACACGTTTTGACCCTTTCTGCACACTGGGGTTAAGAGCTGAGTGTGTGGGCTCTTCTGAGACTTGCTGTTACATGGGGATTCAGTTGTCTGAAAAAACGCGTTTATTTCGGGCTGAAAAACACGTTTTGAAAAGGGTGCTGTTACTGCCCCATAACTTACATGGGGTTGACCAAACTTGCAGAAACATGTTTATTTCTGCTGAAAAACACGTTTTGAACCTTTCTGCACACTGGGGTTAAGAGCTGAGTGTGTGGGCTCTTCTGAGCCTTGCTGTTACATGGGGATTCAGTTGTCTGAAAAAACGCGTTTATTTCGGGCTGAAAAACACGTTTTGAAAAGGGTGCTGTTACTGCCCCATAACTTACATGGTGTTGACCAAACTTGCAGAAACATGTTTATTTCTGCTGAAAAACACGTTTTGACCCTTTCTGCACACTGGGGTTAAGAGCTGAGTGTGTGGGCTCTTCTGAGACTTGCTGTTACATGGGGATTCAGTTGTCTGAAAAAACGCGTTTATTTCGGGCTGAAAAACACGTTTTGAAAAGGGTGCTGTTACTGCCCCATAACTTACATGGGGTTGACCAAACTTGCAGAAACATGTTTATTTCTGCTGAAAAACACGTTTTGACCCTCTCTGCACACTGGGGTTAAGAGCTGAGTGTGTGGGCTCTTCTAAGCCTTGCTGTTACATGGGGATTCAGTTGTCTGAAAAACGCGTTTATTTCGGGCTGAAAAACACGTTTTGAAAAGAGTGCTGTTACTGCCCCATAACTTACATGGGGTTGACCAAACTTGCAGAAACATGTTTATTTCTGCTGAAAAACACGTTTTGACCCTTTCTGCACACTGGGGTTAAGAGCTGAGTGTGTGGGCTCTTCTGAGCCTTGCTGTTACATGGGGATTCAGTTGTCTGAAAAAACGCGTTTATTTCGGGCTGAAAAACACGTTTTGAAAAGGGTGCTGTTACTGCCCCATAACTTACATGGGGTTGACCAAACTTGCAGAAACATGTTTATTTCTGCTGAAAAACACGTTTTGACCCTTTCTGCACACTGGGGTTAAGAGCTGAGTGTGTGGGCTCTTCTGAACCTTGCTGTTACATGGGCATTCAGTTGTCTGAAAAAACGCGTTTATTTCGGGCTGAAAAACACGTTTTGAAAAGTGTGCTGTTTATGCCCCATAACTTACATGGGGTTGACCAAACTTGCAGAAACATGTTTATTTCTGCTGAAAAACACGTTTTGACCCTTTCTGCACACTGGGGTTAAGAGCTGAGTGTGTGGGCTCTTCTGAGCCTTGCTGTTACATGGGGATTCAGTTGTCTGAAAAAACGCGTTTATTTCGGGCTGAAAAACACGTTTTGAAAAGGGTGCTGTTACTGCCCCATAACTTACATGGTGTTGACCAAACTTGCAGAAACATGTTTATTTCTGCTGAAAAACACGTTTTGACCCTTTCTGCACACTGGGGTTAAGAGCTGAGTGTGTGGGCTCTTCTGAGACTTGCTGTTACATGGGGATTCAGTTGTCTGAAAAAACGCGTTTATTTCGGGCTGAAAAACACGTTTTGAAAAGGGTGCTGTTACTGCCCCATAACTTACATGGGGTTGACCAAACTTGCAGAAACATGTTTATTTCTGCTGAAAAACACGTTTTGACCCTTTCTGCACACTGGGGTTAAGAGCTGAGTGTGTGGGCTCTTCTGAGCCTTGCTGTTACATGGTCATTCAGTTGTCTGAAAAAACGCGTTTATTTCGGGCTGAAAAACACGTTTTGAAAAGGGTGCTGTTACTGCCCCATAACTTACATGGGGTTGACCAAACTTGCAGAAACATGTTTATTTCTGCTGAAAAACACGTTTTGACCCTTTCTGCACACTGGGGTTAAGA
The DNA here is from genome assembly GCF_059453375.1 of Lepisosteus platostomus. Taxonomy (NCBI): domain Eukaryota; kingdom Metazoa; phylum Chordata; class Actinopteri; order Semionotiformes; family Lepisosteidae; genus Lepisosteus; species Lepisosteus platostomus. Next base: position 13,333 of record NW_028291540.1, on the reverse strand, counting down.
GCTGAGTGTGTGGGCTCTTCTGAGACTTGCTGTTACATGGGGATTCAGTTGTCTGAAAAAACGCGTTTATTTCGGGCTGAAAAACACGTTTTGAAAAGGGTGCTGTTACTGCCCCATAACTTACATGGGGTTGACCAAACTTGCAGAAACATGTTTATTTCTGCTGAAAAACACGTTTTGACCCTTTCTGCACACTGGGGTTAAGAGCTGAGTGTGTGGGCTCTTCTGAGCCTTGCTGTTACATGGGGATTCAGTTGTCTGAAAAAACGCGTTTATTTCGGGCTGAAAAACACGTTTTGAAAAGGGTGCTGTTACTGCCCCATAACTTACATGGGGTTGACCAAACTTGCAGAAACATGTTTATTTCTGCTGAAAAACACGTTTTGACCCTTTCTGCACACTGGGGTTAAGAGCTGAGTGTGTGGGCTCTTCTGAGCCTTGCTGTTACATGGGGATTCAGTTGTCTGAAAAAACGCGTTTATTTCGGGCTGAAAAACACGTTTTGAAAAGGGTGCTGTTACTGCCCCATAACTTACATGGTGTTGACCAAACTTGCAGAAACATGTTTATTTCTGCTGAAAAACACGTTTTGACCCTTTCTGCACACTGGGGTTAAGAGCTGAGTGTGTGGGCTCTTCTGAGACTTGCTGTTACATGGGGATTCAGTTGTCTGAAAAAACGCGTTTATTTCGGGCTGAAAAACACGTTTTGAAAAGGGTGCTGTTACTGCCCCATAACTTACATGGGGTTGACCAAACTTGCAGAAACATGTTTATTTCTGCTGAAAAACACGTTTTGACCCTTTCTGCACACTGGGGTTAAGAGCTGAGTGTGTGGGCTCTTCTGAGACTTGCTGTTACATGGGGATTCAGTTGTCTGAAAAAACGCGTTTATTTCATGCTGAAAAACACGTTTTGAAAAGGGTGCTGTTACTGCCCCATAACTTACATGGGGTTGACCAAACTTGCAGAAACATGTTTATTTCTGCTGAAAAACACGTTTTGACCCTTTCTGCACACTGGGGTTAAGAGCTGAGTGTGTGGGCTCTTCTGAGCCTTGCTGTTACATGGGCATTCAGTTGTCTGAAAAAACGCGTTTATTTCGGGCTGAAAAACACGTTTTGAAAAGTGTGCTGTTTATGCCCCATAACTTACATGGGGTTGACCAAACTTGCAGAAACATGTTTATTTCTGCTGAAAAACACGTTTTGACCCTTTCTGCACACTGGGGTTAAGAGCTGAGTGTGTGGGCTCTTCTGAGCCTTGCTGTTACATGGGGATTCAGTTGTCTGAAAAAACGCGTTTATTTCGGGCTGAAAAACACGTTTTGAAAAGGGTGCTGTTACTGCCCCATAACTTACATGGGGTTGACCAAACTTGCAGAAACATGTTTATTTCTGCTGAAAAACACGTTTTGACCCTTTCTGCACACTGGGGTTAAGAGCTGAGTGTGTGGGCTCTTCTGAGACTTGCTGTTACATGGGGATTCAGTTGTCTGAAAAAACGCGTTTATTTCGGGCTGAAAAACACGTTTTGAAAAGGGTGCTGTTACTGCCCCATAACTTACATGGGGTTGACCAAACTTGCAGAAACATGTTTATTTCTGCTGAAAAACACGTTTTGACCCTTTCTGCACACTGGGGTTAAGAGCTGAGTGTGTGGGCTCTTCTGAGCCTTGCTGTTACATGGTCATTCAGTTGTCTGAAAAAACGCGTTTATTTCGGGCTGAAAAACACGTTTTGAAAAGGGTGCTGTTACTGCCCCATAACTTACATGGGGTTGACCAAACTTGCAGAAACATGTTTATTTCTGCTGAAAAACACGTTTTGACCCTTTCTGCACACTGGGGTTAAGAGCTGAGTGTGTGGGCTCTTCTGAGACTTGCTGTTACATGGGCATTCAGTTGTCTGAAAAAACGCGTTTATTTCGGGCTGAAAAACACGTTTTGAAAAGGGTGCTGTTACTGCCCCATAACTTACATGGGGTTGACCAAACTTGCAGAAACATGTTTATTTCTGCTGAAAAACACGTTTTGACCCTTTCTGCACACTGGGGTTAAGAGCTGAGTGTGTGGGCTCTTCTGAGACTTGCTGTTACATGGGCATTCAGTTGTCTGAAAAAACGCGTTTATTTCGGGCTGAAAAACACGTTTTGAAAAGGGTGCTGTTACTGCCCCATAACTTACATGGGGTTGACCAAACTTGCAGAAACATGTTTATTTCTGCTGAAAAACACGTTTTGACCCTTTCTGCACACTGGGGTTAAGAGCTGAGTGTGTGGGCTCTTCTGAGACTTGCTGTTACATGGGGATTCAGTTGTCTGAAAAAACGCGTTTATTTCGGGCTGAAAAACACGTTTTGAAAAGGGTGCTGTTACTGCCCCATAACTTACATGGGGTTGACCAAACTTGCAGAAACATGTTTATTTCTGCTGAAAAACACGTTTTGACCCTTTCTGCACACTGGGGTTAAGAGCTGAGTGTGTGGGCTCTTCTGAGCCTTGCTGTTACATGGGCATTCAGTTGTCTGAAAAAACGCGTTTATTTCGGGCTGAAAAACACGTTTTGAAAAGTGTGCTGTTACTGCCCCATAACTTACATGGGGTTGACCAAACTTGCAGAAACATGTTTATTTCTGCTGAAAAACACGTTTTGACCCTTTCTGCACACTGGGGTTAAGAGCTGAGTGTGTGGGCTCTTCTGAGCCTTGCTGTTACATGGGGATTCAGTTGTCTGAAAAAACGCGTTTATTTCGGGCTGAAAAACACGTTTTGAAAAGGGTGCTGTTACTGCCCCATAACTTACATGGTGTTGACCAAACTTGCAGAAACATGTTTATTTCTGCTGAAAAACACGTTTTGACCCTTTCTGCACACTGGGGTTAAGAGCTGAGTGTGTGGGCTCTTCTGAGACTTGCTGTTACATGGGGATTCAGTTGTCTGAAAAAACGCGTTTATTTCGGGCTGAAAAACACGTTTTGAAAAGGGTGCTGTTACTGCCCCATAACTTACATGGGGTTGACCAAACTTGCAGAAACATGTTTATTTCTGCTGAAAAACACGTTTTGACCCTTTCTGCACACTGGGGTTAAGAGCTGAGTGTGTGGGCTCTTCTGAGCCTTGCTGTTACATGGTCATTCAGTTGTCTGAAAAAACGCGTTTATTTCGGGCTGAAAAACACGTTTTGAAAAGGGTGCTGTTACTGCCCCATAACTTACATGGGGTTGACCAAACTTGCAGAAACATGTTTATTTCTGCTGAAAAACACGTTTTGACCCTTTCTGCACACTGGGGTTAAGAGCTGAGTGTGTGGGCTCTTCTGAGACTTGCAGTTACATGGGCATTCAGTTGTCTGAAAAAACGCGTTTATTTCGGGCTGAAAAACACGTTTTGAAAAGGGTGCTGTTACTGCCCCATAACTTACATGGGGTTGACCAAACTTGCAGAAACATGTTTATTTCTGCTGAAAAACACGTTTTGACCCTTTCTGCACACTGGGGTTAAGAGCTGAGTGTGTGGGCTCTTCTGAGACTTGCTGTTACATGGGCATTCAGTTGTCTGAAAAAACGCGTTTATTTCGGGCTGAAAAACACGTTTTGAAAAGGGTGCTGTTACTGCCCCATAACTTACATGGGGTTGACCAAACTTGCAGAAACATGTTTATTTCTGCTGAAAAACACGTTTTGACCCTTTCTGCACACTGGGGTTAAGAGCTGAGTGTGTGGGCTCTTCTGAGACTTGCAGTTACATGGGCATTCAGTTGTCTGAAAAAACGCGTTTATTTCGGGCTGAAAAACACGTTTTGAAAAGGGTGCTGTTACTGCCCCATAACTTACATGGGGTTGACCAAACTTGCAGAAACATGTTTATTTCTGCTGAAAAACACGTTTTGACCCTTTCTGCACACTGGGGTTAAGAGCTGAGTGTGTGGGCTCTTCTGAGACTTGCTGTTACATGGGCATTCAGTTGTCTGAAAAAACGCGTTTATTTCGGGCTGAAAAACACGTTTTGAAAAGGGTGCTGTTACTGCCCCATAACTTACATGGGGTTGACCAAACTTGCAGAAACATGTTTATTTCTGCTGAAAAACACGTTTTGACCCTTTCTGCACACTGGGGTTAAGAGCTGAGTGTGTGGGCTCTTCTGAGCCTTGCTGTTACATGGTCATTCAGTTGTCTGAAAAAACGCGTTTATTTCGGGCTGAAAAACACGTTTTGAAAAGGGTGCTGTTACTGCCCCATAACTTACATGGGGTTGACCAAACTTGCAGAAACATGTTTATTTCTGCTGAAAAACACGTTTTGACCCTTTCTGCACACTGGGGTTAAGAGCTGAGTGTGTGGGCTCTTCTGAGACTTGCTGTTACATGGGCATTCAGTTGTCTGAAAAAACGCGTTTATTTCGGGCTGAAAAACACGTTTTGAAAAGGGTGCTGTTACTGCCCCATAACTTACATGGGGTTGACCAAACTTGCAGAAACATGTTTATTTCTGCTGAAAAACACGTTTTGACCCTTTCTGCACACTGGGGTTAAGAGCTGAGTGTGTGGGCTCTTCTGAGCCTTGCTGTTACATGGGGATTCAGTTGTCTGAAAAAACGCGTTTATTTCGGGCTGAAAAACACGTTTTGAAAAGGGTGCTGTTACTGCCCCATAACTTACATGGTGTTGACCAAACTTGCAGAAACATGTTTATTTCTGCTGAAAAACACGTTTTGACCCTTTCTGCACACTGGGGTTAAGAGCTGAGTGTGTGGGCTCTTCTGAGACTTGCTGTTACATGGGGATTCAGTTGTCTGAAAAAACGCGTTTATTTCGGGCTGAAAAACACGTTTTGAAAAGGGTGCTGTTACTGCCCCATAACTTACATGGGGTTGACCAAACTTGCAGAAACATGTTTATTTCTGCTGAAAAACACGTTTTGACCCTTTCTGCACACTGGGGTTAAGAGCTGAGTGTGTGGGCTCTTCTGAGCCTTGCTGTTACATGGGCATTCAGTTGTCTGAAAAAACGCGTTTATTTCGGGCTGAAAAACACGTTTTGAAAAGTGTGCTGTTACTGCCCCATAACTTACATGGGGTTGACCAAACTTGCAGAAACATGTTTATTTCTGCTGAAAAACACGTTTTGACCCTTTCTGCACACTGGGGTTAAGAGCTGAGTGTGTGGGCTCTTCTGAGCCTTGCTGTTACATGGGGATTCAGTTGTCTGAAAAAACGCGTTTATTTCGGGCTGAAAAACACGTTTTGAAAAGGGTGCTGTTACTGCCCCATAACTTACATGGTGTTGACCAAACTTGCAGAAACATGTTTATTTCTGCTGAAAAACACGTTTTGACCCTTTCTGCACACTGGGGTTAAGAGCTGAGTGTGTGGGCTCTTCTGAGACTTGCTGTTACATGGGGATTCAGTTGTCTGAAAAAACGCGTTTATTTCGGGCTGAAAAACACGTTTTGAAAAGGGTGCTGTTACTGCCCCATAACTTACATGGGGTTGACCAAACTTGCAGAAACATGTTTATTTCTGCTGAAAAACACGTTTTGACCCTTTCTGCACACTGGGGTTAAGAGCTGAGTGTGTGGGCTCTTCTGAGCCTTGCTGTTACATGGTCATTCAGTTGTCTGAAAAAACGCGTTTATTTCGGGCTGAAAAACACGTTTTGAAAAGGGTGCTGTTACTGCCCCATAACTTACATGGGGTTGACCAAACTTGCAGAAACATGTTTATTTCTGCTGAAAAACACGTTTTGACCCTTTCTGCACACTGGGGTTAAGAGCTGAGTGTGTGGGCTCTTCTGAGACTTGCAGTTACATGGGCATTCAGTTGTCTGAAAAAACGCGTTTATTTCGGGCTGAAAAACACGTTTTGAAAAGGGTGCTGTTACTGCCCCATAACTTACATGGGGTTGACCAAACTTGCAGAAACATGTTTATTTCTGCTGAAAAACACGTTTTGACCCTTTCTGCACACTGGGGTTAAGAGCTGAGTGTGTGGGCTCTTCTGAGACTTGCTGTTACATGGGGATTCAGTTGTCTGAAAAAACGCGTTTATTTCGGGCTGAAAAACACGTTTTGAAAAGGGTGCTGTTACTGCCCCATAACTTACATGGGGTTGACCAAACTTGCAGAAGCATGTTTATTTCTGCTGAAAAACACGTTTTGACCCTTTCTGCACACTGGGGTTAAGAGCTGAGTGTGTGGGCTCTTCTGAGACTTGCTGTTACATGGGCATTCAGTTGTCTGAAAAAACGCGTTTATTTCGGGCTGAAAAACACGTTTTGAAAAGGGTGCTGTTACTGCCCCATAACTTACATGGGGTTGACCAAACTTGCAGAAACATGTTTATTTCTGCTGAAAAACACGTTTTGACCCTTTCTGCACACTGGGGTTAAGAGCTGAGTGTGTGGGCTCTTCTGAGACTTGCTGTTACATGGGGATTCAGTTGTCTGAAAAAACGCGTTTATTTCGGGCTGAAAAACACGTTTTGAAAAGGGTGCTGTTACTGCCCCATAACTTACATGGGGTTGACCAAACTTGCAGAAACATGTTTATTTCTGCTGAAAAACACGTTTTGACCCTTTCTGCACACTGGGGTTAAGAGCTGAGTGTGTGGGCTCTTCTGAGCCTTGCTGTTACATGGTCATTCAGTTGTCTGAAAAAACGCGTTTATTTCGGGCTGAAAAACACGTTTTGAAAAGGGTGCTGTTACTGCCCCATAACTTACATGGGGTTGACCAAACTTGCAGAAACATGTTTATTTCTGCTGAAAAACACGTTTTGACCCTTTCTGCACACTGGGGTTAAGAGCTGAGTGTGTGGGCTCTTCTGAGACTTGCTGTTACATGGGGATTCAGTTGTCTGAAAAAACGCGTTTATTTCATGCTGAAAAACACGTTTTGAAAAGGGTGCTGTTACTGCCCCATAACTTACATGGGGTTGACCAAACTTGCAGAAACATGTTTATTTCTGCTGAAAAACACGTTTTGACCCTTTCTGCACACTGGGGTTAAGAGCTGAGTGTGTGGGCTCTTCTGAGACTTGCTGTTACATGGGCATTCAGTTGTCTGAAAAAACGCGTTTATTTCGGGCTGAAAAACACGTTTTGAAAAGGGTGCTGTTACTGCCCCATAACTTACATGGGGTTGACCAAACTTGCAGAAACATGTTTATTTCTGCTGAAAAACACGTTTTGACCCTTTCTGCACACTGGGGTTAAGAGCTGAGTGTGTGGGCTCTTCTGAGACTTGCTGTTACATGGGGATTCAGTTGTCTGAAAAAACGCGTTTATTTCGGGCTGAAAAACACGTTTTGAAAAGGGTGCTGTTACTGCCCCATAACTTACATGGGGTTGACCAAACTTGCAGAAACATGTTTATTTCTGCTGAAAAACACGTTTTGACCCTTTCTGCACACTGGGGTTAAGAGCTGAGTGTGTGGGCTCTTCTGAGCCTTGCTGTTACATGGTCATTCAGTTGTCTGAAAAAACGCGTTTATTTCGGGCTGAAAAACACGTTTTGAAAAGGGTGCTGTTACTGCCCCATAACTTACATGGGGTTGACCAAACTTGCAGAAACATGTTTATTTCTGCTGAAAAACACGTTTTGACCCTTTCTGCACACTGGGGTTAAGAGCTGAGTGTGTGGGCTCTTCTGAGACTTGCTGTTACATGGGCATTCAGTTGTCTGAAAAAACGCGTTTATTTCGGGCTGAAAAACACGTTTTGAAAAGGGTGCTGTTACTGCCCCATAACTTACATGGGGTTGACCAAACTTGCAGAAACATGTTTATTTCTGCTGAAAAACACGTTTTGACCCTTTCTGCACACTGGGGTTAAGAGCTGAGTGTGTGGGCTCTTCTGAGACTTGCTGTTACATGGGGATTCAGTTGTCTGAAAAAACGCGTTTATTTCGGGCTGAAAAACACGTTTTGAAAAGGGTGCTGTTACTGCCCCATAACTTACATGGGGTTGACCAAACTTGCAGAAACATGTTTATTTCTGCTGAAAAACACGTTTTGACCCTTTCTGCACACTGGGGTTAAGAGCTGAGTGTGTGGGCTCTTCTGAGACTTGCTGTTACATGGGCATTCAGTTGTCTGAAAAAACGCGTTTATTTCGGGCTGAAAAACACGTTTTGAAAAGGGTGCTGTTACTGCCCCATAACTTACATGGGGTTGACCAAACTTGCAGAAACATGTTTATTTCTGCTGAAAAACACGTTTTGACCCTTTCTGCACACTGGGGTTAAGAGCTGAGTGTGTGGGCTCTTCTGAGACTTGCTGTTACATGGGGATTCAGTTGTCTGAAAAAACGCGTTTATTTCGGGCTGAAAAACACGTTTTGAAAAGGGTGCTGTTACTGCCCCATAACTTACATGGGGTTGACCAAACTTGCAGAAACATGTTTATTTCTGCTGAAAAACACGTTTTGACCCTTTCTGCACACTGGGGTTAAGAGCTGAGTGTGTGGGCTCTTCTGAGCCTTGCTGTTACATGGTCATTCAGTTGTCTGAAAAAACGCGTTTATTTCGGGCTGAAAAACACGTTTTGAAAAGGGTGCTGTTACTGCCCCATAACTTACATGGGGTTGACCAAACTTGCAGAAACATGTTTATTTCTGCTGAAAAACACGTTTTGACCCTTTCTGCACACTGGGGTTAAGAGCTGAGTGTGTGGGCTCTTCTGAGACTTGCTGTTACATGGGCATTCAGTTGTCTGAAAAAACGCGTTTATTTCGGGCTGAAAAACACGTTTTGAAAAGGGTGCTGTTACTGCCCCATAACTTACATGGGGTTGACCAAACTTGCAGAAACATGTTTATTTCTGCTGAAAAACACGTTTTGACCCTTTCTGCACACTGGGGTTAAGAGCTGAGTGTGTGGGCTCTTCTGAGCCTTGCTGTTACATGGGCATTCAGTTGTCTGAAAAAACGCGTTTATTTCGGGCTGAAAAACACGTTTTGAAAAGGGTGCTGTTACTGCCCCATAACTTACATGGGGTTGACCAAACTTGCAGAAACATGTTTATTTCTGCTGAAAAACACGTTTTGACCCTTTCTGCACACTGGGGTTAAGAGCTGAGTGTGTGGGCTCTTCTAAGCCTTGCTGTTACATGGGGATTCAGTTGTCTGAAAAACGCGTTTATTTCGGGCTGAAAAACACGTTTTGAAAAGGGTGCTGTTACTGCCCCATAACTTACATGGGGTTGACCAAACTTGCAGAAACATGTTTATTTCTGCTGAAAAACACGTTTTGACCCTTTCTGCACACTGGGGTTAAGAGCTGAGTGTGTGGGCTCTTCTGAGCCTTGCTGTTACATGGGCATTCAGTTGTCTGAAAAAACGCGTTTATTTCGGGCTGAAAAACACGTTTTGAAAAGGGTGCTGTTACTGCCCCATAACTTACATGGGGTTGACCAAACTTGCAGAAACATGTTTATTTCTGCTGAAAAACACGTTTTGACCCTTTCTGCACACTGGGGTTAAGAGCTGAGTGTGTGGGCTCTTCTGAGACTTGCTGTTACATGGGGATTCAGTTGTCTGAAAAAACGCGTTTATTTCGGGCTGAAAAACACGTTTTGAAAAGGGTGCTGTTACTGCCCCATAACTTACATGGGGTTGACCAAACTTGCAGAAACATGTTTATTTCTGCTGAAAAACACGTTTTGACCCTTTCTGCACACTGGGGTTAAGAGCTGAGTGTGTGGGCTCTTCTGAGCCTTGCTGTTACATGGGGATTCAGTTGTCTGAAAAAACGCGTTTATTTCGGGCTGAAAAACACGTTTTGAAAAGGGTGCTGTTACTGCCCCATAACTTACATGGTGTTGACCAAACTTGCAGAAACATGTTTATTTCTGCTGAAAAACACGTTTTGACCCTTTCTGCACACTGGGGTTAAGAGCTGAGTGTGTGGGCTCTTCTGAGACTTGCTGTTACATGGGGATTCAGTTGTCTGAAAAAACGCGTTTATTTCGGGCTGAAAAACACGTTTTGAAAAGGGTGCTGTTACTGCCCCATAACTTACATGGGGTTGACCAAACTTGCAGAAACATGTTTATTTCTGCTGAAAAACACGTTTTGACCCTCTCTGCACACTGGGGTTAAGAGCTGAGTGTGTGGGCTCTTCTAAGCCTTGCTGTTACATGGGGATTCAGTTGTCTGAAAAACGCGTTTATTTCGGGCTGAAAAACACGTTTTGAAAAGAGTGCTGTTACTGCCCCATAACTTACATGGGGTTGACCAAACTTGCAGAAACATGTTTATTTCTGCTGAAAAACACGTTTTGACCCTTTCTGCACACTGGGGTTAAGAGCTGAGTGTGTGGGCTCTTCTGAGCCTTGCTGTTACATGGGGATTCAGTTGTCTGAAAAAACGCGTTTATTTCGGGCTGAAAAACACGTTTTGAAAAGGGTGCTGTTACTGCCCCATAACTTACATGGGGTTGACCAAACTTGCAGAAACATGTTTATTTCTGCTGAAAAACACGTTTTGACCCTTTCTGCACACTGGGGTTAAGAGCTGAGTGTGTGGGCTCTTCTGAACCTTGCTGTTACATGGGCATTCAGTTGTCTGAAAAAACGCGTTTATTTCGGGCTGAAAAACACGTTTTGAAAAGTGTGCTGTTTATGCCCCATAACTTACATGGGGTTGACCAAACTTGCAGAAACATGTTTATTTCTGCTGAAAAACACGTTTTGACCCTTTCTGCACACTGGGGTTAAGAGCTGAGTGTGTGGGCTCTTCTGAGCCTTGCTGTTACATGGGGATTCAGTTGTCTGAAAAAACGCGTTTATTTCGGGCTGAAAAACACGTTTTGAAAAGGGTGCTGTTACTGCCCCATAACTTACATGGTGTTGACCAAACTTGCAGAAACATGTTTATTTCTGCTGAAAAACACGTTTTGACCCTTTCTGCACACTGGGGTTAAGAGCTGAGTGTGTGGGCTCTTCTGAGACTTGCTGTTACATGGGGATTCAGTTGTCTGAAAAAACGCGTTTATTTCGGGCTGAAAAACACGTTTTGAAAAGGGTGCTGTTACTGCCCCATAACTTACATGGGGTTGACCAAACTTGCAGAAACATGTTTATTTCTGCTGAAAAACACGTTTTGACCCTTTCTGCACACTGGGGTTAAGAGCTGAGTGTGTGGGCTCTTCTGAGACTTGCTGTTACATGGGCATTCAGTTGTCTGAAAAAACGCTTTTATTTCGGGCTGAAAAACACGTTTTGAAAAGGGTGCTGTTACTGCCCCATAACTTACATGGGGTTGACCAAACTTGCAGAAACATGTTTATTTCTGCTGAAAAACACGTTTTGACCCTTTCTGCACACTGGGGTTAAGAGCTGAGTGTGTGGGCTCTTCTGAGACTTGCTGTTACATGGGGATTCAGTTGTCTGAAAAAACGCGTTTATTTCGGGCTGAAAAACACGTTTTGAAAAGGGTGCTGTTACTGCCCCATAACTTACATGGGGTTGACCAAACTTGCAGAAACATGTTTATTTCTGCTGAAAAACACGTTTTGACCCTTTCTGCACACTGGGGTTAAGAGCTGAGTGTGTGGGCTCTTCTGAGCCTTGCTGTTACATGGTCATTCAGTTGTCTGAAAAAACGCGTTTATTTCGGGCTGAAAAACACGTTTTGAAAAGGGTGCTGTTACTGCCCCATAACTTACATGGGGTTGACCAAACTTGCAGAAACATGTTTATTTCTGCTGAAAAACACGTTTTGACCCTTTCTGCACACTGGGGTTAAGAGCTGAGTGTGTGGGCTCTTCTGAGACTTGCTGTTACATGGGGATTCAGTTGTCTGAAAAAACGCGTTTATTTCGGGCTGAAAAACACGTTTTGAAAAGGGTGCTGTTACTGCCCCATAACTTACATGGGGTTGACCAAACTTGCAGAAACATGTTTATTTCTGCTGAAAAACACGTTTTGACCCTTTCTGCACACTGGGGTTAAGAGCTGAGTGTGTGGGCTCTTCTGAGCCTTGCTGTTACATGGGGATTCAGTTGTCTGAAAAAACGCGTTTATTTCGGGCTGAAAAACACGTTTTGAAAAGGGTGCTGTTACTGCCCCATAACTTACATGGGGTTGACCAAACTTGCAGAAACATGTTTATTTCTGCTGAAAAACACGTTTTGACCCTTTCTGCACACTGGGGTTAAGAGCTGAGTGTGTGGGCTCTTCTGAGCCTTGCTGTTACATGGGGATTCAGTTGTCTGAAAAAACGCGTTTATTTCGGGCTGAAAAACACGTTTTGAAAAGGGTGCTGTTACTGCCCCATAACTTACATGGTGTTGACCAAACTTGCAGAAACATGTTTATTTCTGCTGAAAAACACGTTTTGACCCTTTCTGCACACTGGGGTTAAGAGCTGAGTGTGTGGGCTCTTCTGAGACTTGCTGTTACATGGGGATTCAGTTGTCTGAAAAAAACGCGTTTATTTCGGGCTGAAAAACACGTTTTGAAAAGGGTGCTGTTACTGCCCCATAACTTACATGGGGTTGACAAAACTTGCAGAAACATGTTTATTTCTGCTGAAAAACACGTTTTGACCCTTTCTGCACACTGGGGTTAAGAGCTGAGTGTGTGGGCTCTTCTGAGACTTGCTGTTACATGGGGATTCAGTTGTCTGAAAAAACGCGTTTATTTCATGCTGAAAAACACGTTTTGAAAAGGGTGCTGTTACTGCCCCATAACTTACATGGGGTTGACCAAACTTGCAGAAACATGTTTATTTCTGCTGAAAAACACGTTTTGACCCTTTCTGCACACTGGGGTTAAGAGCTGAGTGTGTGGGCTCTTCTGAGCCTTGCTGTTACATGGGCATTCAGTTGTCTGAAAAAACGCGTTTATTTCGGGCTGAAAAACACGTTTTGAAAAGTGTGCTGTTTATGCCCCATAACTTACATGGGGTTGACCAAACTTGCAGAAACATGTTTATTTCTGCTGAAAAACACGTTTTGACCCTTTCTGCACACTGGGGTTAAGAGCTGAGTGTGGGGGCTCTTCTGAGCCTTGCTGTTACATGGGGATTCAGTTGTCTGAAAAAACGCGTTTATTTCGGGCTGAAAAACACGTTTTGAAAAGGGTGCTGTTACTGCCCCATAACTTACATGGGGTTGACCAAACTTGCAGAAACATGTTTATTTCTGCTGAAAAACACGTTTTGACCCTTTCTGCACACTGGGGTTAAGAGCTGAGTGTGTGGGCTCTTCTGAGACTTGCTGTTACATGGGGATTCAGTTGTCTGAAAAAACGCGTTTATTTCGGGCTGAAAAACACGTTTTGAAAAGGGTGCTGTTACTGCCCCATAACTTACATGGGGTTGACCAAACTTGCAGAAAC
>NW_028291538.1:67500-69977 GCF_059453375.1 Lepisosteus platostomus | reverse complement strand
AGCCGGTCGTAAAAAAGACTAAGTCCCACGGGTGACCAGGCCCCTTAAAAGCCGATCGTAAAAAAGACTAAGTCCCCCGGGTGACCAGGCCACCTTAAAAGCCGATCGTAAAAAAGACTAAGTCCCCCGGGTGACCAGGCCCCTTAAAAGCCGATCGTAAAAAAAGACTAAGTCCCACGGGTGACCAGGCCCCTATAAAGCCGGTCGTAAAAAAGACTAAGTCCCACGGGTGACCAGGCCCCTTAAAAGCCGATCGTAAAAAAGACTAAGTCCCACGGGTGACCAGGCCACCTTAAAAGCCGATCGTAAAAAAGACTAAGTCCCACGGGTGACCAGGCCACCTTAAAAGCCGATCGTAAAAAAGACTAAGTCCCCCGGGTGACCAGGCCCCTTAAAAGCCGATCGTAAAAAAGACTAAGTCCCCCGGTTGACCAGGCCTCCGAAAAGCCGGTCGTAAAAAAGCCTAAGTCCCCCGGTTGACCAGGCCTCCGAAAAGCCGGTCGTAAAAAAGACTAAGTCCCCCGGTTGACCAGGCCTCCGAAAAGCCGGTCGTAAAAAAGACTAAGTCCCACGGGTGACCAGGCCACCTTAAAAGCCGATCGTAAAAAAGACTAAGTCCCCCGGGTGACCAGGCCCCTATAAAGCCGGTCGTAAAAAAGACTAAGTCCCACGGGTGACCAGGCCACCTTAAAAGCCGATCGTAAAAAAGACTAAGTCCCACGGGTGACCAGGCCCCTATAAAGCCGATCGTAAAAAAGACTAAGTCCCACGGGTGACCAGGCCCCTTAAAAGCCGATCGTAAAAAAGACTAAGTCCCACGGGTGACCAGGCCACCTTAAAAGCCGATCGTAAAAAAGACTAAGTCCCCCGGGTGACCAGGCCCCTATAAAGCCGGTCGTAAAAAAGACTAAGTCCCACGGGTGACCAGGCCCCTTAAAAGCCGATCGTAAAAAAGACTAAGTCCCACGGGTGACCAGGCCACCTTAAAAGCCGATCGTAAAAAAGACTAAGTCCCCCGGTTGACCAGGCCTCCGAAAAGCCGATCGTAAAAAAGACTAAGTCCCACGGGTGACCAGGCCCCTATAAAGCCGATCGTAAAAAAGACTAAGTCCCCCGGGTGACCAGGCCCCTATAAAGCCGGTCGTAAAAAAGACTAAGTCCCACGGGTGACCAGGCCACCTTAAAAGCCGATCGTAAAAAAGACTAAGTCCCACGGGTGACCAGGCCCCTATAAAGCCGATCGTAAAAAAGACTAAGTCCCACGGGTGACCAGGCCCCTTAAAAGCCGATCGTAAAAAAGACTAAGTCCCACGGGTGACCAGGCCACCTTAAAAGCCGATCGTAAAAAAGACTAAGTCCCCCGGGTGACCAGGCCCCTATAAAGCCGGTCGTAAAAAAGACTAAGTCCCACGGGTGACCAGGCCCCTTAAAAGCCGATCGTAAAAAAGACTAAGTCCCACGGGTGACCAGGCCACCTTAAAAGCCGATCGTAAAAAAGACTAAGTCCCCCGGTTGACCAGGCCTCCGAAAAGCCGATCGTAAAAAAGACTAAGTCCCACGGGTGACCAGGCCCCTATAAAGCCGATCGTAAAAAAGACTAAGTCCCACGGGTGACCAGGCCCCTATAAAGTGTCACGGGTGACCGGGTGGCCGGCCCGCTGGACGGCGCTGAATGGGTCTGAATAATCGGAAGGGGGCTTAAGTCTGCAGCAGGGGGCATGTCCGGAGTCCATCCCCAGGCAGGGGGCATATTTCCCGGGCAGGGAGGCCCGGATCCCCCTGTCTGAACCGAAAGCACTGCTTGCGGCCGAACCCGGAGCCGGAGGCCCTAGACGCCGCTGCTGTGGTGCTTCTCCCCTTTTCACAAGCCTGGAGGCTTGGCCCAGGCCTAGCAGGAGGCATGCAACCGGCTGAGAGCGCTCCCGGGGTCAAAAAAAGACTTTTTCGTTTTCATGGAGCTTTTAAGGGGATGAATCCACCCTGCTCAAGCCCAGGCAGAGCTCCACAGGCTGGGCTTGGATTCCAGGTTCGCTCCCTTGCAGGCACCGGGTACGGAAGTTGCGGTGGCGTATCTCCGGGTATGTGGGAGTACCGAAAGTCGAGTGGTGTGTCTGCGGGACTGTAGGATCACCGATTTCGGAGTGGTGTGGTCCAGTGTAAGTGGCAGGGCCGAAACTCGGGTGGCTTGATCCCAGGTACGTGGGCAGGCCGAGTCAGCGTTGGCGTGGTCCTGGGTACGAGGGAGAGGCCGAAACAGGGGTGGCCTCTCCCCAGGCATGTCAGAGGACGGCCAGCCTCGCAGGTGTGCGGGGGGCGCCCTCAGCACCCCGGCCTGTCCCAGGGCAGGCAGGGGAGCCCGACGGAGGGCGGCCAGCCCCGCAGGTGTGCGGGTGGCGCCCTCAGCACCCCGGCCTGTCCCAGGGCAGGCAGGGGAGCCCGACGGAGGGCGGCCAGCCCCGCAGGTGTGCGGGTGGCGC
>NW_028291537.1:0-2500 GCF_059453375.1 Lepisosteus platostomus | reverse complement strand
AAGTCCCACGGGTGACCAGGCCACCTTAAAAGCCGATCGTAAAAAAGACTAAGTCCCCCGGGTGACCAGGCCCCTATAAAGCCGGTCGTAAAAAAGACTAAGTCCCACGGGTGACCAGGCCCCTTAAAAGCCGATCGTAAAAAAGACTAAGTCCCCCGGTTGACCAGGCCTCCGAAAAGCCGATCGTAAAAAAGACTAAGTCCCACGGGTGACCAGGCCCCTATAAAGCCGATCGTAAAAAAGACTAAGTCCCACGGGTGACCAGGCCCCTATAAAGTGTCACGGGTGACCGGGTGGCCGGCCCGCTGGACGGCGCTGAATGGGTCTGAATAATCGGAAGGGGGCTTAAGTCTGCAGCAGGGGGCATGTCCGGAGTCCATCCCCAGGCAGGGGGCATATTTCCCGGGCAGGGAGGCCCGGATCCCCCTGTCTGAACCGAAAGCACTGCTTGCGGCCGAACCCGGAGCCGGAGGCCCTAGACGCCGCTGCTGTGGTGCTTCTCCCCTTTTCACAAGCCTGGAGGCTTGGCCCAGGCCTAGCAGGAGGCATGCAACCGGCTGAGAGCGCTCCCGGGGTCAAAAAAAGACTTTTTCGTTTTCATGGAGCTTTTAAGGGGATGAATCCACCCTGCTCAAGCCCAGGCAGAGCTCCACAGGCTGGGCTTGGATTCCAGGTTCGCTCCCTTGCAGGCACCGGGTACGGAAGTTGCGGTGGCGTATCTCCGGGTATGTGGGAGTACCGAAAGTCGAGTGGTGGTGTCTGCGGGACTGTAGGATCACCGATTTCGGAGTGGTGTGGTCCAGTGTAAGTGGCAGGGCCGAAACTCGGGTGGCTTGATCCCAGGTACGTGGGCAGGCCGAGTCAGCGTTGGCGTGGTCCTGGGTACGAGGGAGAGGCCGAAACAGGGGTGGCCTCTCCCCAGGCATGTCAGAGGACGGCCAGCCTCGCAGGTGTGCGGGGGGCGCCCTCAGCACCCCGGCCTGTCCCAGGGCAGGCAGGGGAGCCCGACGGAGGGCGGCCAGCCCCGCAGGTGTGCGGGTGGCGCCCTCAGCACCCCGGCCTGTCCCAGGGCAGGCAGGGGAGCCCGACGGAGGGCGGCCAGCCCCGCAGGTGTGCGGGTGGCGCCCTCAGCACCCCGGCCTGTCCCAGGGCAGGCAGGGGAGCCCGACGGAGGGCGGCCAGCCCCGCAGGTGTGCGGGTGGCGCCCTCAGCACCCCGGCCTGTCCCAGGGCAGGCAGGGGAGCCCGACGGAGGGCGGCCAGCCCCGCAGGTGTGCGGGGGGCGCCCTCAGCACCCCGGCCTGTCCCAGGGCAGGCAGGGGAGCCCGACGGAGGGCGGCCAGCCCCGCAGGTGTGCGGGTGGCGCCCTCAGCACCCCGGCCTGTCCCAGGGCAGGCAGGGGAGCCCGACGGAGGGCGGCCAGCCCCGCAGGTGTGCGGGGGGCGCCCTCAGCACCCCGGCCTGTCCCAGGGCAGGCAGGGGAGCCCGACGGAGGGCGGCCAGCCCCGCAGGTGTGCGACGGAGGGCGGCCAGCATCCCTTCTCTCCGCGGAGAGACCCTTCAGATCGATCGGCGACCCCAGCCCGCCCCGGGAGGGCCCCTGCCTTCGGGCACGGCGGTTCCTCCCACCACCAGGCGGGCGCCCACGCCGGGAGGCGACGCTCAGGCGCCCCTCCCGGTTCTCCTCGAGGCGAGACCGAGACGTCCCGTAGTCAGCGCAGCGGTCCTGGGCTTCCCCATGCCGCGCGGAGGGGCGAGGGCGCCTCGGACGGGCCCGTGAGCCCGGGCACGAGACGCCTCGGAGTGCACCTCCGCCGGCCCGAAACGCCCCGTTTCTCACAGCGATCCGGCCGGGCGTGCGGCCGCACAACCACACCCGAGGGCGCAGCGCAGGTTCAGGGCACCGAGAGGGCGAGAGACACGGGCCCTGGCGCGCGCCAGACAGGAACACGTCCCCGACGCGCCCGCCGACCGCGCGTCCGCGGCGGCGGGGCTCCCGAGCGACCCGACCCGCCCAGAGAAGGGGGTCCGCTACCTGGTTGATCCTGCCAGTAGCATATGCTTGTCTCAAAGATTAAGCCATGCATGTCTAAGTACACACGGCCGGTACAGTGAAACTGCGAATGGCTCATTAAATCAGTTATGGTTCCTTTGATCGCTCCCAAGCTACTTGGATAACTGTGGCAATTCTAGAGCTAATACATGCCGACGAGCGCTGACCTCCGGGGATGCGTGCATTTATCAGACCAAAAACCCATCCGGGCGCCCGCGCCCGGCCGCTTTGGTGACTCTGGATAACCTCGGGCCGATCGCACGTCCTCCGTGGCGGCGACGACTCATTCGAATGTCTGCCCTATCAACTTTCGATGGTACTATCTGTGCCTACCATGGTGACCACGGGTAACGGGGAATCAGGGTTCGATTCCGGAGAGGGAGCCTGAGAAACGGCTACCACATCCAAGGAAGGCAGCAGGCGCGCAAATTACCCACTCCCGGCTCGG
>NW_028291536.1:0-73010 GCF_059453375.1 Lepisosteus platostomus | reverse complement strand
GATAAAGTGAGCTCCTGAAGTGATTATCCAGAAATAACTAATTTATATACCATAAATATAGTGTTGCCAAAGCAGGACAGTTTAGTCCAAAAACCTACTGTTCCCCCTAGTGGAAATATAATGTTTGTACCGCTTCCCTTGTGCTACAAGAATATTTGCCAGTATTAAATGATCATAATGTATCTCTTCCAGGCTAAAATAAGGTCACTAGTCACTAGTCAGCTAGTAATAATAATAATTAATAATTGCTTACACTTATATAGTGCTTTTCTGGACACTCCACTCAAAGCACTTTACAGGTAATAGGGACTCCCCTCCACCAACACCAATGTGCAGTATACACCTGGATGATGCGACAGCAGCCATAGTGTGCCAAAACGCTCACCACACATCAGCGGGGAGGAGAGCAGAGTAATGAAGCCATTTCATAGATGGGGATTTATTAGGAGGCCATGACTGGTAAGGGCCAATGGGAACTTTGGCCAGGACGCCAGGGTTACACCCCTACTCTTTTCGAGAAACGCCCTGGGATTTTTAACGACCAGAGAGAGTCAGGACCTCGGTTTTGGGTCACAAATCCGAATGCAGATTCTGTCCAAAAGTAAGGATAATCCTCTTGCAACTAAACAGATAAGCAGTATAATTGTTGATGACTGTAATTTTCTTTGCTCTCACACTGCAACAGAAATGAAGAAACTGACCTCTGGTAATTGCAGAGCCCGTCTCCACAGCATTGAATTGGATCAAGTGATTAGACAATGGATGGATAATATTCCATGTGTCATGCTGCTGTGACTGAGAATATTGAGGACAACACCTGTATAACTATAAATGGCTACAATACCATAATTTACCATGATTAAAATTGCATTTCTACACTTCTTTTCCATCCCAAAGGATCCCAAAGTCCGTCACGCATTGTTCACCATTATACCAGCAGTTCCTCGGAGCTACAGATGAAAAGTGGTTGAAAAGTGAGAAATTTCTTTACCAATTATTTTAAGGAAAAACTTAAAGCTAAATACTGTATGCAGTACAGTGGGAAATATTGAATTGTTTTGGGAAATAAAAGACAAATTATATTTACAGTGACTACTGTTCAGGGGATAAAGTGAGCTCCTGAAGTGATTATCCAGAAATAACTAATTTATATACCATAAATATAGTGTATTCATATAAACGAGGATCTTAAATAACCAAGTATGAAATTTAAAGCACGGCATTGCTACCGTACAAATACCTTCAGCCAAACCGAAAACAACCAGAACGCATCTCGAGACTGAGGAATTAAGAACCTCGTGAAATGGCCGTTCCGCTGTGACGTCATCCTACCGTCGCACCCAAAATGATGTCTGTACGTTTTCAATCCCTTTCTGCAGCTACCCAGCTACAGATACCATCTTACCAATTTAACAGCTTCTTCCTGCATATTAGGTGTCATTTTAGACATATCTAGAAAAGACACATACAGACACATAAACCGCCAAAAAGCAAGACTGGGCAGAGAGAGGATGTTTTCATCCTTATTTCACCGGTGAAGCCCAACTGAAAGGAACTAGGAGACAGCAGAGTGCAAGAGTAGCATTATAAAACGCTTTAAAAAAAGGGTTTATGAGACTATAAAACCTACTGTATATACAATATACTTCTATAGGAAATTAAGTCTGAAGGTGAACCGGACCCCTCGTCACATTACGAACACTACAAAAAGTAGTTATTTTTAGGATATTTTCTTCAGCAGCTCCACTTGCTTTCTATAACAAAGTTAGGAAATGGAAGGGCACATCGCAGTAGTCACTGAAAACTAGGTCTTGATATACAGAAAAAAGATATAGTTTTTAAATATAGTACAGTTGGAGATTTCCGTATGTACTGTGGCCACTGTCATTTGTACAGAACAACACAGTACAAAAACTGTTGCTCTGTACAAATGACTAATCAGTCCGCGCTTTTCAAACAAGTGTTTATTACTTTGTATTATTATTATTATTATTATTATTATTATTATTATTATTATTATTATTATTATTATTATAGGTGTAAATTATTAAAAGGCAAACCGTGTGTTATATTTTTGGGGTCTCTAGGCTCCACTGGCAGAGCCAGACTGTTTGGGACGTGTGACCACACAGGTTTGATACCGTGAAGGCTTTGAGTTAGAATGGTGACATTCAAATTAAACTTTAAATCGGACATCGCCTTTTTGTCTGGATTTTCTAATTAAAACCTAATTATAAATATATATAAAAAAACAAGTCCGTCCTGGGACGAATACTGTAGCTTCCCTGCTGCAGCTTTTAATGACGTTTTTACTTAACTTGTACACGCTGGATACGTCAGATAAGGCAACTGCTTTGCAGATCTGACGTTATCATAGACAACATTTTGGTTATACAGTGGTTTATGCTCAAGTCCGAATTATACAAAATAAAGTCTAAACGCTCACGAACACGACGGAATTGTTTTCTCAAAATAGATTAATTGATTAATGGATTAATGGAACGAGATCAGGGTTAAAATGGAGAGAAAGAAACCGGGATCTGGAGCTGTGAGTGTATTATCCATACTTTTAAATATTTGAACTTTTAGGTAGTGGATCGTAAAAAAATCAGCATTAGTTTAGCTTTAAAATGTAAGGTTTAGTAAAACAGTTAAAACGTACACCTCGTAGTAATATTTCTAATACTGTTTTAAAAGCTCTAGAAGGTAAAATAAATGGAACGTGATTTTAAAAATTCCAGCTATGTGTTCTGTATTTTATGGGAATATACGTACTGTACTTTTCTTTTGTTGTCTTAAAATGTCTTGGGTGAGAATATGCCTTCCCAATCTAAAACTCTAAACAGACTTTAGAATCAACTCGTTTGTGCAGAAGAAAAAAAAAAGAATGTTATGAACTGCTTTAGCCCTCTGAACACCCTAGGGTAACTCTTCTTACCTATCTATAAAAAGATATGTCAGGAACCGTGGCCCTTAAATGCAGGGACTGCTTTTAAAAGTTAGTTTTGTAGCTGATTATGCCACCTAGCAATTCTAAAGACCTTTTCCCCCAGCAACAAGTTCTTTTTATCTTCCAGAACCACTAGTGCATCCACAGACCAGAGAACACAGTCATCCTACATCATTTCCATTTTTATTACAGTACTTTGCAATTCCAGTATCTATTATAGCCTAATCCACAGAACACAGATTACAATTTATCCACCAGAGGTACTTACTTACTCACAGAACACATTGCAGAGCAGCTCAAGAGCCCCATTTGACCCCAGTTACCAAAACCAGAGTTCCAAAGGAAAAGTCCAGCTGCAAATATTCTCCCAAACCCAGCCCCAGTTGGAGACCTGGTGTGCCTGCTTCTGTCATAGCAAAGAAACTCTGTGTAGTCTTAGGGATCCTCCTCAGTCCTGGCTGAGTCTGTTTTTTAATATGCCCCCCCCATTTGTCTCTGAGTCAATTTTTTGAGTAGAGAGGGGAGGAAGAAAATGCTAAAGCCTTCCTCCCTTGCTCACTGTAGAGAGTCCCTGGTGTCCAAACCCTCTCCTGGGTGCTGTGGTACAAATTGGTTATTCCTTTTTCTTCTGTTTCTGTGTGCTCTGGCTCTGTCACTGGGGTTATTAAAGCCCCCCTACCTTTCTTGGGGCTCATTGATCAAATGGCTATATACAGATGGCCAGGTGTAAGATTGCTCTAGAACATTCTAGATTTTCTAGAATTGTTATGTTCTAGATCCACCTCCTCAGTCTGAGGCTCGGCTAGGCCAGTTTTGACATGCCATGTGTCTTCTCTGAACTGTGTGGTAATTAACAATGTTTGCAATAGCATCTTTGATCAGTAGGAAGCCCCAGAACAAAGAAAGACACATATTACCACCCTCATTGAAGTCACTGGTCATTCTATACAAACTTCTATGCAAAGTCAACATTGTCCTTGATACCTGCTGTTGCCCCCACACCCATTTTATTTCACTCTGTGACAGATGAAATCATTTCTGCCATCAGCTCTGCTTGTTTTTTCTGGCGTTTTGGCTGTGGTTCTGTGAGGTACGATAGCTATGTTCTGTGTTTCAGGGCTGCTACACCATGCTGTATGCACTGCAGGGAGAGCAGCAGCTGTTGGAGAGACCCTTCGGCACTAAACTGCCGTTAATCCCAGGGTCTAAACCTCAATTTTGCAGGACTGCTCTTTCGGAGAAAGTAAGTGCAACCTAAAATGAAAAGCATGAATACATTTATTCTTATTTAAATCCAAACATTTAAATTGTAAAAAATGACATGTTTATTCATGGTTTTCTTTCTTTTTAGGGGTAAACCAACATGTAAAATTGTATAATATGAAATGATACCTGGGACACATTAACACATTTCTGTGTGTGTTAGTATAATGTGGTTGCTGTAATGATTAAACTGTAAGCAAACTGTCTTCCCTTGACATCTTTGTGCATATAACATCAGGAGTAAGGTTATATATTTTTCTAGACGCAGTATATTGATCACATTATTGAAATTCAGCTGTACTGTATGCCTTAAAGCTTATTGTGCTTACTGTCTTTTTGCAATGTAGTCATTTTTAGTTGGCTACAATGACTGAGAAATTGGAATTTGATTTTCAAGAACGTAGAAAAAAATGATAACAGCGATTCTGGAGTAGTCTTCCAAGAAACTGGCGACAGCCTTCGGAGGGGGGAGAAAAAAAACATTCTCATTTTTATGTTCAGAAACATAGGGGGATACATATCTGTGTTTACCTGTACATATCATGTTTTAATAAAATACTTACCTTCTATTTCAGCTGCACCAGCCATCTCCTGACTTCACTCTGACTGATCCCCGTGGTTTCCTTTTGGATTCGAAGTACAACAGCCTCCATGACCCCCACCTGCGCACCTATTACCATCGCAAGGGCATGCAGGAGTCTCTGCTGAACAGAGGCTTAATCAATGAGCAGAAGAAAGTAAGGCTGTTTGGAGTTTGTGCAAAGAATGAGGCTTTTTTGGTACGGTGAAAGAGTGAGGTGTTGTCAAAAAAAATAGACCAGGTTCTAGCTCATTTAGCTGTAATAGTTTCCAGTAGCGTGATTTAACTCATGTCTGCACTCCAGCATAGATGTATTCGGTGGGCAGGCCTTTGGTTGTAATCAAAGCATGTAATAGTAGATGTAATCAAAGCAGGCCTATGGTTTGTGCTAAAGTCCTTATGCTCAATAAATATTCAAACACAGAGTACTTGACTGTGCTCTAGATTTGTAAAATAAAAATAAAAACATTTAACCTCCTAGACAGTACTTGAAACATGTTTTGTCTGTTTTCAGGTCTTCTGCTCTTTGAAAGAATACAATCAATATCATAACTACCTTAGCAATGTGAAGTTGCAGTATGACAAAAATTATGTGACTAAACAGGTAAGTGTGATGTTTTTAAACAACCGTCCATCTGATTCTGACTCTTCATCATAGACGTCTGCCTTTATCCAGCCCGCAATCAGTAACGTTTCTGGATGAAGGCTTCCATAATGTTACGATCCCTGCCTCTCGGCAACGGAGGAGGCAGAAGTAGGTGTAGCCCCTTTCCATCAGTTCACCTATCAGTTTTCCCATTCACCACCACACCCCCGTCTCATCCTACTTAAACACCTGTCCTTCCCTACCTCGTTGCTCAGTATTGGTTTTCCCTATCGAGCTTCCTGGTTGCGCTTCTTCTACTCTGTGTTTGTCTTGGATTTCGGCTTACGGTTTTTCCCTTTGGACTTCGGCTTTTCGGATCTCGACTTGGATTGGTACTTTTGCTCTGTCTTGGATTACTGGCTACCTCTGGATTCTCGGATTGCTCTACGGACTACAACTTCGGATCACACTCCGGCTTCGGTACACGTTCCCTTTCGGATATCTTGCTCCCCCTGGACTCTCGGCTCGTTCCTACGATTACGGTTTGCTTTTGGTTTACGACTTGGCTTTGTTCGCTCCTGCAAGTGGGTTCACTCACTAGTTCGGTCCCTATTACCGAACTCGTAACAGAATACTGAGCCATTTAACATGGACCCAGCGGAGCAACAGGAGATTCGCACGGCTTTGGATCAGCACGGACAAGCCTTACTCCAGCTCCAGGCTTCTGTCCAACAGATCTCTGCGCACCTGTCTGCAATGCCGCCCATCGGCAATCTAGGAAGCAACGCTGGGGCTGCCGCTTCGGCTCCACCCCCGCCAGCTGCTACACCTGCCCCTCGGCCTCTTCCACTAACTCCACCTGACAGGTTTGACGGCAACCCTACGAAATGTCGGGGCTTCTTAGCACAGTGTGCGCTGGTTTTCAGGCTCCATCCGGAAACCTTTTTTTCTCCTCAGGACAAGATCGCCTTCATAGTTTCACTGCTAACCGGCCGCGCTTTGGAATGGGCTACTGCTCTGCTTGATCACAAGGCTCCTGAAATTCAGGATTATGATCTCTTTTTAGGAAAATTTAAGGGGGTTTTTTGTTATCCTGTAGTTGGTCAAGACTCTGCCTTCCGCCTCTCCTCCATCCGCCAGGGCTGCCGGGCTGTACAAGACTATCCTATAGATTTTCAAGTAGCAGCAGCGGAGACTCACTGGAACAACGAGGTCCTAATTTTTTTTTTTCCGTCAAGGACTCAGTGAAGAAATAAAGGATCATCTGGTAAATATGCCGCAATTGGGCAGTACCTTGGAAGAAGTAATTTCACGAGTATTGGAATTGGATATCAGAATTCGTCAAAGGAGTGCTGAAAGATCTCGGACCTCAATATTAAAGGCTCCTCGGCTTTCTTCTATCAGATCTTTCGACTCAGATCAACCTAGGGAAGTAGCCCGAACCCAGTTAACCCCTGAAGAACGAGAGAGGCGCCAACAAGAGGGTCGCTGCATGTACTGTGGGAAATTAGGACACTTTAAAGCGGCCTGCCCTGCCTCATACTCGTCCTTGAGGCGCAGCCCACCTTCTCAAGTTCCTAAGGTGAGTGAGATTTCTCAATCCCCTCAGTTTTCCTCTGGATTTTTTATTCGTTCTACACTATTCTGGGGTAATGAAAGGAGACCTCTTCTAGCTTTTATAGACTCAGGGGCGGCAGGAAACTTTATTGATGCCTCCATCGCTCAAACGTGGAAATTACCCTTGACCCCGGTGACTACACCACTTCGTGTTCAATCGATCGACGGCTCCCCCGTATCTCCAGGACTCATTAGATGGCAAACTGAAATTATAAATTTGCAGATTGGCGCCACCCATGTGGAAGACATCTGGTTTTATCTCCTTGAGACCCCAACACATCCTCTGGTGTTGGGCTTTCCTTGGCTACAACAGCATGACCCTAACATTTCTTGGTCCCGAAAAGAAATTTTAGCTTGGGGACCCAGATGTATTAAAGACTGCTGTCGTCTACCAGTACGAATTGCACTCACGGCGGCATCCCCTTCAGGGGTTCCTACCATACCCCCTCAATATTCCAATCTACAGGAAGCCTTTAATGAGCAGGAGGCCTTGACCCTCCCACCTCATCGACCTTATGATTGTGCCATTGACCTTCTGCCAGGTACTATCCCTCCTAAAGGTCGTATTTTTCCGCTCTCCAGTTCTGAGTCTCAGGCCCTGAAAGTCTACATACAGGATTCTCTGAAAGCTGGACTTATACGTCCATCCACTTCACCAGCATGTGCCAGTTTTTTTTTCGTGGAAAAGAAGGATGGTGGGCTTCGTCCCTGCATCGACTATCGTGGTCTCAATGAGATCACAATCAAGAATCGGTACCCTTTGCCTCTAATTCCAGCAGCACTTGAGTCGGTGCATGGAGCCAAAGTCTTCACCAAACTGGATTTACGAGAGGCCTATAATCTAATCCGCATTCGGGAAGGGGATGAGTGGAAGACGGCCTTTATGACTACCCATGGACATTACGAATATTTGGTCATGCCCTTTGGTTTGGTTAATGCCCCAGCGGTGTTTCAGTCTTTTATTAATGACATCTTTCGTGATCTACTACAAAGATTTGTCTTGGTCTATCTAGATGACATTCTAATTTTTTCTGATTCCTTCCAGGATCATGTTCTCCACGTCAGAGAAGTACTCTCCCGGCTCATCAAGAATAAACTATATGTCAAACTGGAGAAGTGTACCTTCCATGCTTCAAGGATTCATTTTTTAGGTTATGTCATCTCTCCAGAGGGTGTGGAAATGGATTCGAGTAAAGTCTCGGAGATTACTGATTGGCCCACACCCAAGAACCTCAAACACATTCAACGATTTCACGGCTTTGCTAATTTTTACAGGAAGTTTATTCGAAACTTCAGCTCGGTGGTCACTCCCATAACCTCCTTGACCCGTAAAGGACCAAGACAAGGCAAATGGACCCCTCAAGCCGAAGAAGCATTTCAGCGTCTGAAACACCTGTTCACAACAGCCCCCATCCTAAAACACCCTGATCCAACTTTGCCTTTTGTAGTCGAAGTGGATGCCTCTGGCCATTGTGTGGGGGCTGTTCTCTCTCAGCGTCATGGAGAAAAACAGATTCTTCACCCCTGCGCCTTCTTCTCCAAGAAGTTATCCCCTGCCCAAATGAACTATGATGTGGGTAACCGTGAGCTCTTGGCCATTAAGCTGGCATTGGAGGAATGGAGGCACTGGTTAGAGGGTGCTCATCACCCTTTTTTGATTTACACAGATCACAAAAACCTGGAGTACCTGCAGTCGGCCAAACGTTTTTGTCCTCGCCAGGCTAGGTGGTCCCTTTTTTTTTCCAGGTTTAATTTTTTGATCACCTATACTCCAGGTTCTAAGAACGTCAAAGCAGACGCCCTCTCGCAGATCCATGACCCCCCTGAGGCCGAATTGACCCTAGAACCCATCATTCCATCTGGTAAGTTCCTGGCTGCGGTAAGATGGGACATTGAGGTGATTGTCCGACGAGCCTTGGTTGGGCAGACGGTACCTCCTCAGTGTCCTCAGGACAAGTTATTTGTCTCTCATCCCGTCCGATCGGCAGTTTTACAATGGGGTCATGACTCCCGCTTCGCTGGACACCCTGGAGTCCACCGTACCTTGGATTTCATCTCCAGAGACTTCTGGTGGCCAACTATGGCTAAGGATACCAAGGAGTATGTCCAGGCCTGCGCTATCTGTTCCCAAATGAAGTCTTCCCGAATGAAGGCAGCGGGTCTACTTCAACCCTTACCCATCCCGGATCGTCCTTGGACCCACCTCTCAGTAGATTTTGTTACTGACCTTCCACCCAGCCATGGACACACAACTATTATGGTAGTGGTAGACCGTTTCTCCAAATCTGCTCATTTTATTCCCCTACCATCTTTACCTACAGCTCGAGAACTAGCAGAATTGTTTGTACAGCATATCTTCCGATTGCATGGCATCCCTAAGGATATTGTTTCAGATAGGGGCCCTCAGTTTGTCTCCCGGTTTTGGAGGGCCTTCTGTAAGTCACTGGGCGCCTCAGTCTCACTTACCTCGGCTTACCACCCTCAGGCCAACGGTCAGACAGAACGCATAAATCAGGAACTGCTGACCCATTTACGAACTTATATCTCCTCTACCCATGATAATTGGGTGTCCTTGCTCCCATGGGCTGAGTATGCACACAACTCATTGTATACTACTTCTACTGGCATGTCTCCCTTTAAGTGTGCCTTAGGTTATCAGCCTCCTCTGATCCCTGACTCCCACCCCAACACAGAGGTCCCTTCGGTTCAGGACTATATCTCTAACCTGAAGACCTTCTGGAGGAAGGCCAAAGCCACCCTTCTTCGCACCTCAGCTCAGCAGAAGAAGGTAACTGATCGGCGCCGTCGGATCCCACCCAGACTTCGACGCGGTCAGTTTGTTTGGTTATCCACTCGTAACCTTCCTCTTAAGCAACCTTCTGGCAAGCTTGCTCCCAGGTACATTGGTCCTTTTCGTGTCCTCGCCCAGATTACCCCTGTAATTTACAGACTGGCCTTGCCTCCTACCCTTCGGATCCATCCTACTTTCCATGTTTCCCTCCTTAAACCCTTTCACAGATCCACCCTGTCTAAACCACAACAAAAACCCCCACCGCCTCGAGTGATTGATGGACTCCCTGCTTACACGGTCAATAAAATCCTGGATTCCCGATGGTCTCGTGGAGCCCTACAATATCTCGTCGACTGGGAAGGCTACGGTCCGGAGGAGCGCTCGTGGGTTTCGGAGAAGGATATTCTGGACCCCAATCTCATCAAAGACTTCCACCTTAACTTCCGGATCGTCCCGTTAGGGCGTCAGGAGCCGCCCGTAGAGGGGGGAGTAATGTTACGATCCCTGCCTCTCGGCAACGGAGGAGGCAGAAGTAGGTGTAGCCCCTATCCATCAGTTCACCTATCAGTTTTCCCATTCACCACCACACTCCCGTCTCATCCTACTTAAACACCTGTCCTTCCCTACCTCGTTGCTCAGTATTGGTTTTCCCTATCGAGCTTCCTGGTTGCGTTTCTTCTACTCTGTGTTTGTCTTGGATTTCGGCTTACGGTTTTTCCCTTTGGACTTCGGCTTTTCGGATCTCGACTTGGATTGGTACTTTCGCTCTGTCTTGGATTACTGGCTACCTCTGGATTCTCGGATTGCTCTACGGACTACGACTTCGGATCACACTTCGGCTTCGGTACACGTTCCCTTTCGGATATCTTGCTCCCCCTGGACTCTCGGCTCGTTCCTACGATTACGGTTTGCTTTTGGTTTACGACTTGGCTTTGTTCGCTCCTGCAAGTGGGTTCACTCACTAGTTCGGTCCCTATTACCGAACTCGTAACACATAAGATCTCTCCATTATGCACTTTTGAATATACTGCTGTCATCATGTCATCTTCAAGGAAGTCTCTACCTTGACTGTGTTTGTATTCTAAGGATCAATTTCAATGTTTTCTTTCAGTTTCTTCTCTAATTTCTATGAATCTCATTTCTGTTTTAGTGTTTTGACGCTGATGATGTTGTTGCTTATGTTTGTCACTGCTCTAGCCTATTTTAGCTTCTTCTTGTTAGTTCAGCCATACTGTACATCTTTTCATGCTACTTTGTGTTGTTTATAGCCCATATAGTCCTTTCTGCATGCAGGATATGGGTTTCATATCATAAGAAAAGTTACGAATGAGAGGAAGCTCTTAAGCCTGTTTGGTAATTACTTGTTAATTGGTCTGTGAGTCTCATCCAGCTGTTTCTTGAAAGAAGTCAGTGTTCAACAAGCAGACTTGACTGTGAGGATTTTGAATATTTGAAACAGGTCGCCTTGTAGTCTTCTCTGTTCACGATAACAGAGTTAAAAAAAGATAGTTTTTTTATTCATTGAGGCTGGGCAATATATCTGGATGTTTTTCTTTGTGGTAAACCACTAATTGTACCACCCGAATCGGAGCATTCACTGCTTATCTGTACTGCTCTGTAGACTTTAATCCATTTTCAGTGCAAACAAATGTATTTTTCCAAACACGTGTTAATACAGGCAGCTTTTGTGTGTAGTCCAAAACAGAATTTATAAGTCTTCTTTGCCAGACAAGGCTGAAAAATGACTTGAACTTCCATCCATCCCTTTCCATCCACGTCATCTAATCTAACCGCCTCATCTAAGGGCTGCAGGGAGCCGGGGCCTATCCCAGAAAGCAACGGGCTTAAGGCGATATACACCCTTGACCAGAATTTAGTCCATTGCAAGACACACACAGACACAAATTCACTCTAGAACCAATTTTCCTAGAAACCTTTTTTTCTACCAGTATAGTATGGCTTTGGACTGTGGGAGCAAACCAGAGCAAACCGTGAAAAACCCATGTGAATATGGGGAGACCATACAAACTCCACACAGACAAATCACCTCAGGCTCAGAATAGAGCCCCTGGCACCAGTGTTGCGAGATAACAAGGTTAACCACTGTATCCAAGATGTACATCTTAAATTGAAATGTTTAGATCAACAAACTACACTAGCTCAGCCTTCACTCTTATACATATACAAACACATTCTATCGGTGTGAGTTCAAATTAAAAATCTAATGGAAAAAGTCAGTGTTGGTTTTGAAGTGCACACTCGGCTATAATAGTGCTTAGGAGAACCTTGCAATGAAGGGAGTGTGGCACTCTATTAAAAGGCTGTGCTGGCTTTCAGAAAACAATAGTGAAGAATTTCTTGGAGCTCCAGGAGCAGAACGAGATTCCCAGGGATATCAGCTTCACCGATGTGAGGGAATGGCTCCTTGAGGAAGGATCCAAGAATATTTCAGACCAGTTTATGGCTAACAGAGACAGGTAATAACATACGGGAGCTCCTCACTCTTTAACAGCAAGTTCCTGCCTTTTGGATTCCTGATTTGTTGTATTTGTATCACATTTTTTTTTGTTTCGCTGTAAATATGTGTAAATATTTTACTGTTATGTTTAAACATTAGATGTCAAGAATACAACTGTAAGTAAAGGTTTGCCTTAAGTTAATTAATTGTGCAAGCAAGTGGAAGTTTTGACTGAGTCAAAGTTTTCCAAAAGATGAACATTTGCTCTACGGAAATACCACATTCACAAATTCCTCTGCTGCTGTCTGACATTGCCTTGTGGATTAAGCTTTCTTTGCTGTTGTTGTTTATGAAGGCACCAGGCAGGAGCTCCGAAAACAGAGGAGATATGCAGTGGTGAAATACAGCGTATGAAAGGTCTGCAGTACAGCAGACAGGATGAGGTATGAGAATACAGTTTGATTTATTTTGACCCAAGGCTGCTCCTGGTCATCACCTGGATGGGAGATCTTTAATAGCTGGTTTCCTTCTGCATCTTAAACTGATAAGAGACATTTATATCCACTCTGGCAAGTGACCCTGTGACACCTCTGTAAATACAGCTTGATTGGGGAGCAACCAAAAGATAACAGGATCTCTAGCATAACTGTTTTAAAAGATGTTGTGTTTCTGACAAGTAATTAAGCATTAATGTTACAAAATGCTCATTAAAAAATTTATCTCACCTTATACTGTATATGCCTCTACCAGCCGAACAGATTTCTGCAGAGTGGATACCCTTAGTGAATCATGTTACTGTATCGTCACACTTAGACTTCAGACACTTTTCATACGCTTTTATGAATCTTACATTTCACACTGTAGCTTAACTCACTTTTGAAACACATAGTTTATTCACCCCTTTCATTGATTTATCAGCTTTCAGATCACCGGCATTATCAATATACAGTATTTAGCCTCATCGGTTTTCTACATCAGCTTAATCATGTTTCTTGTTTTTTTTTCACATTCTCACTGTACATTGCTGTATGGTATGTTATTTTCCCAGTTATTTTGTCTTTGGGCTTCCCAGACCACATTCAGCTGCTGAATGCTCCTAATATGCTGAAAAATGCCCAAAGGCCTCATTTGCTAAATTGTAAAAAGGGGAGAGATTCAGCTCCACATGATCTAACAGATTCCTCAATATTTAATGTACCACCTATAAGCAGGTGACATATAAATATAAATATCTAGTAGCGTAGCTGTTCTGTGCTCAACACAATCTAGCTTTCTGCTGTTTCTCATCGGCTTTGCCTTTTCACTGACGGCTCTACAGATGTGGAAAATCAGAGAAAGGGCTTTACATATGAGAATAGAGGAAGATGCCCGGAGGGAGGTGCGACAGGCCCAGCTGAAGAATCAGACCAGAGCTAGAAGGCACAAAAAGGTACTGGAGTAATGAATGTTTGGATTCATCCTCTTAAGGTGAACTTTTCTTCATGCAAATTCCGGACTTGACACTGACCTTGCAGCTATATTTTGTTGTATTTCCAAGATGAGCACCTATAGGTTTAAATTAATAACCTAAACTAATACCTTTGGATCCTCGGTGACCACAATAATCATGGTATGTTGGCACCTCTTATATTGTGCATCTACTCTAGGGTGGTTATGCCAGGATATGCTACAGAGGTGCCAAAACACCATATTCTGGTAGTGTTTGGTGCCTCCAATTCATGGTTATACTGTAGCACTGCATCTCCAAAGCCCATGGTTTATCTCCAGCCTTGGGCACCTCCCTGTGTGGCATTTATTCTGCGTGTTGTGGGTTTTAATTCCAAGTAACATCCCAGAGACATGCTGCTTTGCATAATTGGCTGTTCTAAAGTATCCCTCAGGGGTATCTCCCCAAGAGGATCCAAGAGGGTGGTTGATGATCTCTCCTCTTCATTACCTAAGCATTAGAGGAGAGACATTGCTGCTTCAATCTCTTATATCCAGCCTGCAAGGTTCTGAACTACACACAGAGTCTTTCATCCAAGTAATGTTGGACCCAGCCTTTCTTCTTCTGAGCTCTGACCAGACCCAGCTTCCCAGCTTCAGGGTGCTGTAGATTGAGATGAGATTGGAGTCTCCTGTAGTGACCTTATGGACGGGAAGTTTTCTACTAGCAACAAGATGTTCAACAATGAGATGGACCTTTTCATCTTTTGTTGAGAGGCTTTCCTTTTTCATTAAAGAATAGCCACTTGTGAAAGGTTTTCTGTCATTCTCAGGCATTTGAATATTATAAAAGGAAGGTTGCTCTCCAGCAGCAAAAGCTAAATGAGAGTTTACAGGAAAGGAAGGATTTTGAAAGAGAAATGCAAGACAGAATAAAAAGGCAATATTTTAATGAGATTCTTCAGTCTGGAAAACAGGGTAAGGTTCTAGATCCAATAATTTGCAGTGGTACAACTATGACTTAGTTCACAATTTAATGTGTTTTAGTTTGTTGGCTAGAAGGAAAGATGCAGGTTGACAACATCTTCAGGTTTACTACTGATTACAGAACTGTAGAATTTGTTTAATAAACACCTACAATTACAAAATTCCAAAGCTTTTCAATCATATGTCTGTATGAAAAGAATAATATGTATGTACTGAGATCAAAACTTTTTAAAGGGAAACACGCAATAAGTTGCAGGTATCATAAAATAATACATTAAGAAGGAATCCTTCATTATCTTCAGATTGTTTAATTTCCAGCCACAACATGTACATACATTATATTCAACATTTCTGTAATCCACATTTACAGTATCTATTGATCTAAACTATCTGAAATAACTATTCAACTAAAATGATGTTTTCTTTGTGGCACAGCTTCTACTGAGATCATTAGCACGGAGAATAGAGACGTTACCATTGCTAATGAGAAAAGTTCTAAAATCACCAAAGGTCAGTATTTTCATTTGTTTCTAGAAAAAATAAAGGTTTTGAAAAAAGTTATGTTTTGACAAATTTTCCAATGCAGCTGCAGAGAAATTCAGTGGGTGCTGAGATACTGAAAGATATTGTGAAAGACAATGGAACATATAATCCACAAAATCAGTTTAGTTCAATTCAGTTTTATTTGTATAGCTTATTCAGATAAAAACATGTCAATGATTAATGCACAAGTGTTGGGTTTTGAAAGCTTGGTAACATCTACTGTTAAGGCTGAAGAAGGTTCCAAATAAGTCTGGGGATCTCTGGGCAGCCATTGTGCCACAGTCTGGTGCAGTAAAAGTGTTGTGAGCTAAGGTGTGAAAATGATTTAAATTATATGGGTAAACCGATAAATAAATCTTAATCAGCATCCTAATTGTATCTATGAATAAATACATCTTTTCTGCCTTTTTTGGATGTTAATTGGATTGATCACTTTTTTATGCATGCCATGAGAATTCTAATGCGACAATAATTCTTTTCTCTTGGGTCAGTTCATATTTCACCTGACTCCACTGAAGAGGTGACTACTGATTCCAACTGGTTTCATGAAGTCCCTCTGATCAGTCAGCTGTCTGATGGGTAAGTCCTACATTCTGCAGTTGTGGTATGTTAAGCATCAGTGCTTACATAAAGTTTTTATTTTAAGCATTTTAAGTATGGTGATACGTAAATGTTTAAAGAGCAACTGTTTTCTATTTTAAGCTCACTTCCCCAGCTGAGTTCGTGAAATTGCTTTTTCTCTCTTTGCGAATGCATGAATCAGTCTGTTAACAGTACAGAACATGTGCATATTGTTGTGTTAGCTCATGTGCACTTTTCAAAATCCTAGATATAGTTTACCATAGACTGGCTTTGTTGTAATGACTAGAACATTGACTTTGAATATTGATATTGACAATGACTAGAGCAGCAGTCAAAATACACTAACTGAACCTTCGCAAAAATAAACTGTTGTATTGAACTTATGTATAACTCTGATCATACTGCATTACAACAATAATATATTAGTCATATTAAAACACATTTCTATCATAATAACTAACAATATGTTGTGGCACCAGTATAAAATGTGAAGTTTTGCTGAAGTATTGACAGTGGGAGAAATGTCTGGTCGTGTTTGAACGGATGTTATGTTTCAATCAACAACCACCAGAGGGCAGTAACAACTAAGTAACACTAAGTCATCAAATGCGTTGGAAACGCATTTTGGGCTTTGTCCTGAATGATGCAGCAGCAACATACAGTTGTATGCAAACGTCTGGGCACCTCTGGTCAAACTGCCTGTTTCACAGAATCTTTAAATTCTCTAAGATCTAATCTCTATGAAGTTAACAGGGTACAAACATAAACATGACATATTTCTTCACATTTCAATGCAGAATTACTATTTATTTTCTGAATTTAACTGTATTTGTCATGTGTCAATTATGAGGTACCCAGTATGAAACTGGTTAGATACATTGCGCCTGTTTAAGTAGTTGTTGTTGAAAACACAATGATGTAAATTACAAGTGATCTTGCTTCACATAGGAACACGATTGTACCATACTCGCTAAAGTGTTATGGAACAGTTGCAGTTTGAAGTTTAAGATTTATCATTTCCAATGTACTATTTTGTTGTGGTGTTTTTATTTTATAAGCCTCTCATATTAAAGTTAAAAACCTAAGCAAGTTTTAGACATCCAGTAGGTAAATTGAAAAAGTACGAACACAATTGTGGTTAGGAGGCCATCTTTTTTACACAAGAATATGCTTTAAAATAGATTAATTGTTCTGCCACTAGAAAAGATGCCTATATATTGTTAATTAGTCACAATTTTTTAATATTGCAAAATATAGTTCGTATTTTGTCCATGTAGTAGCAATGTCACACTAATTAATTTTTATCATAATGTTTTTTAGTGAAAGGAAGGTGATTGAGAACAGTTTATATGGACAGGTAAGGTACACTGCTTATCTGAATGTAATGGGTGCATTTTATTTTTCCAGATAGCTCCTTGAGGTTAAAATGCACAGTGTCATAACTAAAGAACAAATGTAAAGAAATATGTTAATTTGTTCCTTCAGTACAGTAAATCCTGAAATTTAGTCCACCTAGCTGTTGCTTAGTGGTTCCTTCCCTGACATGTTCAGCTCAGCTCCCACTATGTTTTGATTGTGGCTGCCCTGGTGTCAGAGCCACATAGCCACTCCTCAGAGCAGAGATATTTCACTATGCCAAAGGTCTGCGCCTCTTTGCCAGAGAATATTAAGCTGTCCAGGTTCCAAGGGGGTGACTTCACTTTCTACCATAGACTCGATGCCAAAAGAACCCTTTGACACTGCCTCCTCTGGAATGAAACAGGGGTCTGCACATTTAATTATTTATAAATTAAGGGATCCATTTGCAAAATCTGCAATACTGACCATTCTATTTCTTTGGTTAGACTGGTATTCTGTTGTTCTTGCTTCATTTATATATTAGAAATACTGTACTGTATATATTTTTCTAGACATACAACAGTATATCTATAATAGATTTTTACTATACTGTATAGACAACAGTATATTTGTATTAGTTGCGTCTGTGCTGGCACTCAAAATTGGGTTGCAAATTTCTAAATGTTAACATGGGAAACAATGAACCCTGACAAGTAAGTAAAAGTAGGTCTTATATTGATAGGTGTACTGTATATTGAACATTTTTCGTGCTCTGTGGTTACTTTTGTACTATTGCTTTAAAACAGATAACAACGGAAGAGCTTAACGAAATGGCAGAGAATATAGTGGTGTGGGTGGCAGCGTCTATCATCAGAGTGCTGCTTCCAGCCGTCTCGCTTTACAGTGAAGAGAGGAGCAGGAGCGTGTCTCACTGCTCCTTTGAGTCCCCGGTTTACTTCAGCAGTAGTGAGGAGGCCACCCTGAGTTCTCATTCTCTGCTTGGTACTGAGTCAGGGTCCACATGGCAGTCCCAGAGTAGGAGCAGTAGCTTCTTGTCAACGAGATGCAGGATCTCCACTCCCTTCCCTTCACCCCTCTCGTCCTCGGGTAGTTCAGGAGAAGAAACAGGGAAAAATACACCCGGCTTAAAATCCAGAACACCCTCGAAGGAGATTGTGGTTGCTGATGGAGGAGAAGATGCTGGAAAGCCCCTCTCAGAACCTTTGAAGGACCTTTTTGGAATCACTAAGTCAAGTATAATTACAAAAGCAGAACATATAGTACAGGATGTCCTTAGCAGAGCCCTCACTGAAGCACAGCTTCCTGCTCAGCTGATGGAACCCCAGTGTTGTGCGTTAGGTGTCTTGATCACCCGCTGCAGATCGAATAACCTTGCCACTGAACTTGTGGATGGTGTTCTTGGACTTGTCATCTCTGCCTTGTCAGAAAATAAGCAAAGAATTCCCAACCCTAAGACTGTGTGTGTTAATCTAGAAGCACAGACAGAATCTGTAGCCACAGAGGTTGCAAGTGAGATTATACAAGTTGTCTCTGGAAGACTCCAGCCTTTTTTCACAAGCGCTGTTGAGTCAGGGTCAACCTGTAGACTCCTGGGTGGCCATGGTGGTGACCTACATGTAATAGGACAATCCCAGAGACTCCACTCAGAACAATATGATGAGGCGGAGTTAGCTGTCACGGCAACAGAAATAATCAGTACTGTCTTACAAGAAGTCAAGAGTGAATTCTGCAAAGCAAATACTGAAAATAAGACGAGTGACGTGAAAGAAACATATTCAGGCGATAACCAATCAATGAGTGACTTTGTGTCAGCAATTCTGAAAAATTTAGAAACGATTTCACCCTCCTCCAGCTTATCTGTGGAGAAGAACTACCTTCTTCAGAGACCTGATGCCCTGCAGAATGAGAGAGATGAGGCAAAAGTGACTAAGAAAAGAACAAATGGCAGTAGCCCCCCATCTTTCAAATTAAAGTCTCACTCCTCGGAATCAAGTGTGGGAATGAAAAGTGCAAACAGTGATATTGCTTTTGGGATCTCTAAAGCCAAAATCATTGAAATTGCTGAGCAGATAGTATCTCAGATCATTGAAAAAACAAAGTGGGATTTCACCCCTGTGGGTAACAATTTACATGAGAGTAACTCAAAAGAGTCATTATTCCTCCCAGAAGCTGCAGAAATCTCCATTTTGGAAAAAATAAGTCCAAAATCTCAGATTCCCAACAATAGGGTCACTGTTATTGCCAAGGACATTGTAAATTCTGTTTTTGAAAATGTTTTGTTTGCACTGAATTGTATTGAAACAAATAAATATCTGCAAGAATCCAATAAAAATGTTGCTGCTGCTCCTCAAACTTCTAGAGGCAGCACAGAAAGAGGATCCATTGATCATACTTTTGACTTTAGTTCAGTTGCAAAAGGCATCGTAAGGACTATATTTGGAAAGCTCAAATCTTTACTCACCCAGACTAAAGAAGATGTATCTAGTTCCAGTTCTCCTGCTCAAAGCAATGCAAAGAGCTCAAGTGTCTGCTCTTCACCAACAAATTCAGTGTTTTCTGATTCTGTGTCAGATATTTCAGATTTGTGCACCTATACAGTAGAAACTGCTGGAGCCATTTGTGAAGCAATGAAAAAAGAGTTAGACCAGGAGATTTATTGCACAACAGTGGCAAAGAAGGCTTCAGATGAAAGCCTTCTGGCTAGAGAGGTTGTTACTTCAGTTTTGGAGTACCTTGAAGAGCAATATATTTTAGACACCATTAAAAGCCCTTCACCATATCCTAAAGACTGGGAGAGAGATGCTTCTACATTTATAAGAGAGGAGAGTATTCAAGATCGATCAAAATCCCAGATATCTCCTGTTGAAGAAATCATATTATCTGATATTGATAAGGCAACAGGAGAAGTCCCTAATCAAATTACAATGGAGATTTGTAGATATCCTCCAAAGGTGGTGTCATCTGAGAACATTTCTTCAAAACAGCAAATTGGGCAAATGGACATGAACTTGGTTGAGGACAATTTGAGTGTTTCCTCTTCTGGAGAGAGCATCATATCAGATGGAGAAAGTGAAGGATCAGGGAAGATGCCGAGGACCTCCAGCTCTGTATTCCATCGTACAGCAACGAGGATAATAAGTGAAATTATTGAAAAAGCAGCTGCAAAATTTATATCTTCTGGACTTGCCCATCTCCCAGAGCAACCAAACAGTACAGCTGATGATGTATGTAAAACACCGGATGCAACAAAACATGCTCAAGAAGCAATGTCCTCAGACTCTTCTTCTCATGTGCAAACCACTGAACTGGCTTCAGATATTGTTGTTGATGTTTTAGAAAAACTACATTACGCTACATGCTTTGAGAAGATTTCTTTCTCAACAGACTACAAACATAAATTAGAAAGTTCTGATACAGCCCTGTTACCAGGAACATCAGAAATTAAAACTGATACTAGAAGAGCTGAGCACATTAGGACAATGACTGAGGAACTCTTCAAAACTGTGAAGAACAAACTGAAACACTTTTGGAATCAGAAGAGCCTGTCTTTGTTCAAAGCAAGGAAAGTTTTATCTGCTAAAGAGCAGAGATCAGCAGATTCACTTGAGATGTTTCCTCCTTCAGTCCAGGTTTCACACCTGAGCTTTAGTAAACCACACTTGACTAAGAAAAGCATGTCAGTAACAAACTCGGCACCCCGTAAGCATCTTAGTGAAGATTCAGAACCTTTAGGTGTGTTAATGAACGTTGATTTCTCAAGGCAAAGCAGGACTACTCAGGAAAATCAGGCAAATTTAATCATCTGTGCCAAGGATGTTGGCAGTCAGATATTGCAAACAATCAGGAGTGAAATAAATCGGGGTGACGACAAAGGATGTTGCTCAGGAGCAAAAGCAAAACCCTCAGAAGAAACCCTTCAAGCAAGTGAACTGGTGGATTCTGTTTTATCTACATTTGAAAATCTTAAAGTTTCAGATGTGGTCTTAAAGCCAGATTATGAAACAATGCACCTCTCTGGTGAACAATATGGGAAAGACAGGATGTCTAGTGCAGAAGACACTGTCCATAAAGAATACACTAAAAGTAACCGTAGAGAATATTCTGTTCAACGTTTCCCACCCATAAATGTGCCTGGGATGGTGATTGATTCTTATACAGATGACACAGAAGTCATGACTTGGGACACTCCCTATAGAGCCTTGACTGATGCTTCACCAAAGCTTCAGGATCAACCTACACCTACAGCAGAACAAGAAAATGAATTGACATGTAAAAGCAATCGAGTTCCCCGGTCCCGTGTTTGGAAGAAACCCTTTACTGCAAATGACATGGGACTAGGTGAACAAGAGTTCATGGAACTTCCTTGCAGAAGCAATGTGATAGAAGATTCATTTACAGCTCAAAACAGCTTAAAAGCTGCAGAACAAAAGAGAGGCTCAGAGAAAACAACAGTTGACAATGTTGAGGAAGGAGACCAGCCAAGCCCTCTCATTTCACCAAAGCATGACTTCTCAGCAGAACACATAGCCCGTGCAGAGTCTGCAGTGTCTGACATTGAAATTGTTGCCATGGGTATTGTTGACATTATTATGGGCAAACTTGATGTAACGGTGGCCTCAGATACAAAAAGCAAGTCTAGAGCAAGCCAAAAGAAATCGGAGTGTGCTGCTGGTCTCATCACTGAGAATATAGCATTTCAAACCCACTCCAATAATGTTAATTTGAACATTGAAAAGCTTTCAGCTGAAGAGGCGTCCTGGGCATCTCAAGTACCAGGAGCCACAGCAAAGCACAATCTCCCCCCACTGCAGACAAGGGTTTCAGAAGAGCCTAAGGACCAAGTCAGGACCTCCACAGAGAGTCCTACAATGAGTCCTATTGAAAGGAAAGTGGAACAACTTGTCTCGAGTGGATCTCTGCGTGTATTTTCAGAAGAACTTGTCAAAAATGTTTTCCATTTAATTTTGAAATCAGGAATTGCAGTACAATTGGGCACAGCTCACAAATCTAATGCAGATCCAATTTTAAAGAGCCCCCTAGTAGTTCAG
The DNA here is from genome assembly GCF_059453375.1 of Lepisosteus platostomus. Taxonomy (NCBI): domain Eukaryota; kingdom Metazoa; phylum Chordata; class Actinopteri; order Semionotiformes; family Lepisosteidae; genus Lepisosteus; species Lepisosteus platostomus. The sequence continues at coordinate 50,821 of NW_028291536.1, read as the reverse complement.
GATTTATCCCATTCAAAGTCCTCAGAGCTTTCTATGCAGTTGTTGTATTCATTTACTGAGAAATCAGTGAAAAGACTGTTGAAGCAGTGCCTCAGTTTTCCCGATTCTCCAACGTTTGACACAAATGAGAAGGATGTTTCACTTTTTCAAGACTGTGATACAAATACGGAATTGAAGTCTTCCCAAAGGATTTCAGAGAAAGTGTCTCTGACTGTCAAGGATCACAGACTACAGAAAAGTTCTGAACCATCAGTGCCTAGTTCACAGATGTACCATGATGCAATTAATCAGCTTTCCAGCTTGCTTGTAAAGTCTGTCATGGATGTTTTGTCTGCTGCATGTGATTTATCAATGGAACCTGAAGAGAGTGAAAATCAAGGTAAGAAGGAAATCAAATCAAATCATTTAAAAGTGTATTAACATTTTAGTTGCTATGAAGTACAAGTTAAAACATGTAGTGACTGTATGTAAATATACAGTACCTTGATTTTCTATCTGTTGTATCTTTAAAAGTTTTTGATGTATTTAGACCAATATAGTGTAGGCCATGACTATGAATGAGAGAATGAGTGAATATAGCCATATATTCAGTAGCCATATATAACGTATCTGTGAATATGGCTGCTTCTTTGTTTGTAGTTACCTGAGCTCCAAGATGTAATAGTTTTACAGGAACATGAAGCTTTATACTCAAATATTTTGTGATGCCTGTCATTCGTTACTTCTCAATATAATTTAGTTTTTGTTTCATGCTTTCTGATATTTTGCTTTACTATCATTAAATGAAAAGCTCTTTGTTAACATAGGTAATATACCAGCAGCCAGGGTGACATCAGAAATTGAGAAGAGTTCTTCTGAGGAACTGAAAAGAGACTCCCACCTTGAAAACAGTTCTGAAATCAAACCACTCAGTGTCCCTGTAGAAATGTTGAATATTGAACCGGTTTCCTCAGTTGGGCTCCAGGAAATTTCTATGGCTAAATCAACAGAATCACTTAATATGACTTTAGTGTGTACTGAGACTGTGGAAAACATCATAACACAGCTGCTATTGCAGATATACCCTACTTTGATAAAAGAGGAAACGTCTACAGAAATCCCAGGGAAGATGTCTGTGTCTTTGCTGAGTCAGATAGCTGTGGACCTCTTTGACAGTGTGTTGCAGGACATGTCCAAAAACCAGGAGATAACAGTTGTGAAACAGGATAATGATGTGTTTCATGAATCACACAAGATTCAGCAGGTTGCCAGCTCTGTTCACAATGAATTGCTATGTCAAACTGGATCCCAACAGGTTCTACAGAAAGCTGTAGCCACCAGAAATGAGACAGTGGTCAAAACCATAATCAGTTCTATGGTGACCAACATTTCCAAGCTGACACATTTAGCTGCCCGATATTCATCCGTTTCACCAGAGACCAGTATTAGCAGAGAAGCAAGTGAGATCGTTGATGAGGTGATGGGTGATATTAAAATAACTAGTGAGCACAACAAAGAGGCAACACCCAGTGCTCAGTCTTCTGAAGTTTCTCTTGTTTCTTCTGAAATAGTACATGGAGTCACAGATAATCTGCTAAAGAAAATTCAGCTAAACTGTTCCAGCCCTGAGTCCAGTACTCCTCAAGCTACCATTGACATGGAAACCCGGAGCACTGGGCAGCTCATGTGCACCAAAATGGACCAGTTAGAACCTTCACCTGTTATTGGTCGAACAGTCAGAAGAAAGAAACTGCAGTCTTCTATGACAAAGTCTCCAAAAGACTTTTCTCCAACAGTCCCAAGTGGTTTTAAAATCAGTTTCCAGCCAGAAGACACTATGGATAAGCCCTGCTCATCACGTTCCCTAGGAGAAGCTGTTGGTGTGACACCTTGTTCTAATAAGAAAAAAGATTGCTTAGCTTCTGAGACCCCAGAGAAGCCTGGAGATTATCTGGTTCAAATAGTCCAGGGTCTAGAAGGAGTACAGCAGTGTAAGGCTTCAGGGAAGACAGTTAAGAAGACTAAGAAGAGCTCCTCAAGCCCAGACTGTATGAAAACACAACCTATGGAGTCCTCTTCACATGATGTGAAGGTTGATGAGCTGATGAGTGATATTAGAATCGCTAGTGAGCACAACAAAGAGGCAACACCCAGTGCTCAGTCTTCTGAAGTTTCCCTTGTTTCTTCTGAAATAGTACATGGAGTCACAGATAATCTGCTAAAGAAAATTCAGCTAAACTGTTCCAGCCCTGAGTCCAGTACTCCTCAAGCTGCCATTGATATGGAAACCCGGAGGACTGAACAGCTCCAGTGCGCCAAAATGGACCAGTTAGAACCTTCACCTGTTATTGGTCGAACAGTCAGAAGTAAAAAACTGCAGTCTCCTATGACAAAGTCTCCAAAAGGCTTTTCTCCAACAGTTCCAAGTGGGTTTGAAAACAGTTTCCAGCCAGAAGACACTATGGATAAGCCCTGCTCATCAAGTTCCCTAGGAGAAGCTGATGGTGTGACACCTTGTTCTAATAAGAAAAAAGATTGCTTAGCTTCTGAGACCCCAGAGAAGCCTGGAGATTATCTGGTTCAAAGAGTCCAGGGTCTAGAAGGTGTACAGCAGTGTAAATCTTCAGGGAAGACAGTTAAGAAGACTAAGAAGAGCTCCTCAATCCCAGACTGTATGAAAACAAAACCTCTGGAGTCCTCTTTGCATGATGTGAAGGTTGATGAGGTGATGAGTGATATTAGAATCACTAGTGAGCACAACAAAGAGGCAACAACCAGTGCACAGTCTTCTCAAATTTCTCTTGTATTTTCTGAAATAGTACATGGAGTCACAGATAATCTGCTAAAGAAAATTCAGCTAAACTGTTCCAGCCCTGAGTCCAGTGCTGAAGATCTGAAGAGACCTCTGCAAACCCTGAGTGAAATGGTTATAAGTATTACTGAATCTGTGATCATGCAGTTATCAGCTGTTCCAGGAATTACTATAGGCACACCTGACCATGACAGATGCATCTTTATTCAGCCTTTGGATGCAGACCAAATGATTGAAAAAGTGTACAATGACTTGCTGCAAGAAAGTGGCTCCCTTATTGCATTATACGATGCAATAATGTCCAAAAATCAGGAAGTGTCCAATGCCATTATTGTATCTTTGGTTAAAGAGCTCTCAAAGCTCTACTTTTCAACAGCTGAGTCTTCAGCCTTAGATCCTTCTCCTTCCTTCATTACGAACGAAGCCACTAATGATGTGAACAGCAGTGAAAATGACACCTTTAATCTTGGTTGCCAAGAAAAGGGAATGTCACCTCCAGAGCCCCCTTCTGATATTCAACCACTTTCTGATATTCCCCTACCATATTCAGATATTGTGAAAAAAATTGTAACTAAGCTGCTCTTAAGAATTCATCCTATTTCTCCAAAGAGGGAGAAGAAACAAGAACAGATTATGGATAGTTTATCTTGTTGGGAGCTCAGTGAATTTGCTGTGGGCATTATTGAAAATGTGTTGAAGAAACTATTGTAGATTAAGCCGGTTCAGGGACGCCAAATATGTAATCATAGTGGCTCTCTGAAGGCACCAGTTCTGTAGGGTTTGGGCATTTACTGAGACAATTATTAATTGTAGCAGTAAATCACAAAGTTGATTCTTTTGATGGCTTTAGAATCCAACCATGCGACATAACTCAAACAACGCGCACACACAGGTACTAATACACGAGGATACATTTATTAATACATAGAATATGCATGTAAATCTAACCAATCTTATCGTGAGGGTTATCAGAATACAAAAGATATATATTCAATCAGTTACAAAGTGTTACACATATCAAGAGGACATACATTCAGTATATCATTCATTAAGACCGTTTCGTAAAGTGAACTTGGTTACAACTTCTACATTAGATACTCAAACAAGTACATAACTCTTAGGAATTAAATTGATATCAACTGGTTGGGATAACAATTGAATTCTCGAGCTGTAATGCATTGAAGTTGAATACTCATCCAATCTTTGGGGATTCAGATCTCCTGCGGGCACAAAGAAACAGTTGCAGGCTGTTGCTGTCCAATCAGCGCTCTCTGGCTCGGTGCCAGGCTGTGCTGTGCGGCTTGCGACGGTGCGCTGCTGATGCTCATTGTTGGCTTTAACTAGCAAAGTTTGTGCACAGGAGAAAAGATGACTGTGGGTCCCAGCAAGTCAGGAAGAGGACCGGTTCGTTCCTGATGAAGAGCTAGTTCTGAATAGTGATTCAGCTGTCAACAGTTCCGACCTGTTCACGAGGCCTGCTGCTGGTTACTCTCTGGCAACCTCCACTCTAGACTCTTAGAACAAAGGAAAGTTCTGGCACTCGGACACACTGGCCGTTCCGTGGTTGTCCGGGCTGAGTCTCAGGATGGTCAGGAGGCGCGCTGCGAGAATGTCCTGCCCTTGGGATTCTCCTTTGAATTCCCTTTAGAATTGTTGAATCTGAATCTGAATCTGGATCTTGTTGAATCTGAATCTCACAGGCTCTCTGTGTTGCCTGTTTTTACCTGGAGGAACTTCAGCTCACTGATTGGCTGAAAGTTCCATGGGCATCAGAGTCCCACGTGGGTTACTCGGCCCTACCAGTCCCTGATTGGTTGATCAAGGCGAGATATGAGTCACTTACTCCTGACACTTAGTAATGCAGTCCAGATGTCCAACTGGCACTCCCTAAACAGATAGGCGCCAATGGATGACCATTGATCATGATAGCCAGGCTTAGCTAAGTGCATCCCCCTGTGGGAGCTGTCCTTATCAGAAGAAAACATCTTGCATGAATAGTTTCTCTGTGACTGCACCACAGAGATGAACAGAGAAATGGGGCCTCATTTGGGAAGCTCAGAAACACTTAATTCTGCCTTATTATTAAGCCTCGCCGCTACACTATTTACAGCCCCAGATACCTCAGAATGTAATCCAACAATGGGAAGCAATATCCAATGTGAGCTGGTTTCTGTCAAACAAGTGGCCAGCTGTATTTACAGAGAACTGCTGCAGAGTGCTGGTTCCAAAGACAACTTACAACAAGCAGTAGCAGCCAAGAGTGAGGCCCTGGCCCAAAAGATAGTTGATTCTCTTGTGAGAGAAATTATGAAGTTCCAACATTCAGATATCGAGTCTTCAGACGCTCCTCAAGCTGACAATGATATGGAAACCCGGAGCACCGAGCAGCTCATGTGCACCAAAATGGACCAGTTAGAACCTTCACCTGTTATTGGTCGAACAGATGCAGTGAAAGATATCTCTCCCAGTCTTTAGGATATGGTGAAGGGCTTTTAATGGTGTCTAAAATATATTGCTCTTCAAGGTACTCCAAAACTGAAGTAACAACCTCTCTAGCCAGAAGGCTTTCATCTGAAGCCTTCTTTGCCACTGTTGTGCAATAAACCTCCTGGTCTAACTCTTTTTTCATTGCTTCACAAATGGTTCCAGCAGTTTCTACTGTATAGGTGCACAAATCTGAAATATCTGACACAGAATCAGAAAACACTGAATTTGTTGGTGAAGAGCTGACACTTGAGCTCTTTGCATTGCTTTGAGCAGGAGAACTGGAACTAGATACATCTTCTTCAGTCTGGGTGAGTAAAGATTTGAGCTTTCCAAATAAAGTCCTTACAATGCCTTTTGCAACTGAACTCAAGTCAAAAGTACGATCAATGGATCCTGTTTCTGTGCTGCCTCTAGAAGTTTGAGGAGCAGCAGCAACATTTTTATTGGATTCTTGCAGATATTTATTTGTTTCAATACAATTCAGTGCAAACAAAACATTTATCACCTATCAATATAAGACCTATTTTTACTTACTTGTCAGGGTTCGTTGTTTCCCATGTTAACATTTAGAAATTTGCAACCAAATTTTGAATGCCAGCACAGATGCAACTAATACAAATATACTGTTGTCTATACAGTATAGTAAAAATCTATTATAGATATGGGTTGTATGTATAGAAAAATATATACAGTACAGTATTTCTAATATATAAATGAAGCAAGAACAACAGAATACCAGTCTAACCAAAGAAATAGAATGGTCAGTATTGCATATTTTAAGTGGATCCCTTAATTTATAAATAATTAAGTGTGCAGACCCCTGTTTCATTCCAGAGGAGGCAGTATCAAAGGGTTCTTTTGGCATCGAGTCTATGGTAGAAAGTGAAGTCACCCCCTTGGAACCTGGACAGCTTAATATTCTCTCAATCAAAACCTAGTGGGAGCTGATCTGAACATGTCAGGGAAGGAACCACTAAGCAACAGCTAGGTGGACTAAAATTCAGGATTTACTGTACTGAAGGAACAAATTAACATATTTCTTTACATTTGTTCTTTAGTTATGACACTGTGCATTTTAACCTCAAGAAGCTATCTGGAAAAATAAAATGCATCCATTACATTCAGACATTACAAGCAGTGTACCTTACCTGTCCATATAAATTGTTATTGTTATTGACCAACAGTTCCAAACCTGTAAAAATGTCTCTTATCAAATTAGGATGGACCTGTTCTGTACCTACTGTAATTAACAGACATTTGTGTAGAAAGTACTGGAAAATGGAACTCTTATTTTGTAAATATGATGATAGTTGTGATGTGCATTTTCCTTTACAATAAAACTACAAATCCAGATTTGTTTTCCCTAATACTGTATAACATCTCAGAAATATCCCTATTGTCAGTTCATAGCATACGTACTAAACTCACCTGTCTGTGGATGTCAGCTTTATCACTCAATTAGTACAAGAGCAATCAGGTGAGTTAATGCTACTATAGAGAGACTTGCTCACAGTATCGTCTACATTTCCAAACTGATATCTGCATCATAAAAAAACTGAGATGCATTATTTTCTATACATGCAATTGTAAACATTCACATTGATTTCTTATTTTATATTCCATTGTCTGCCTTTATTCTAGTGTTAACGTCAGTGCTAAACATATACACACCCCATAATCCTTATCTTCTTCTCCGTAAGAGAAGTGTTACTTGTTTTGATTTACTTTTAAAAATGAAACAACAGTCACTGAACTGTAACTTTTTGTTTTTTTGTGACAGGAGTTGCCCGGACACTCATCTTGGTATGTGTACACTCCCAGCCTTAATAAGGACAAAAATCTCAGTCCAGCCCAAAGCAAGAGTGGTCTGCGCATTGACATAGCAAAACATTACATGACCCCAATGCAACTGACCAAAACATCTGAGAGCGAAGGGCTTCTCTCGCACAGCAACATCCCCTTTGCAGTTAATACGCCGGATGGAGATGTGAATGTGAGCCAGAAAGTCAAGAAACATCCTTTGAAAAAGTTTGGCTCCATGATAAAGCATAAGATCATGGGTAATAGGTCAAAAGACGTCAGAATTCAGAATGAAACAAATCCATCTTTGGAAAACTTAAGAGCCCAGGGAACATCCAGTGGACGCGGGAGCTGTGAAAGCTTTGGACCATTTAAAGTGCCTGATGAGTACAACGAGCCTCAAAAACACAAGGTATTGATTAGATACCCAAACTTTAATTATTAATTAATTTGGGCATTATTGTATTTTTAATATTAGCACTACAGAAATAATTTGAATAGAATGCTCATTTGTACATCAAATAACATTCTAGAAGACATTCCTATTAATTGCAAACAACAAGAATAGCAACTGCTATGGTGGCCAATGCTGAATGTTCTGTATGAATAATGACTACAAATTTATCAAGATCAATACAGTACGTAACAGTTCAAGTTTAATACCTGTGGAAGAAATATTCCTAAATTGTTTTCTTTGTGTGCTCATAGTTCTTCAAAAAAGAAGTTTTTAGTTTGGACAGATTCAGTAGGAACAAGCCTCAGAACACTCCAGATGGTGAGTATTTAGTTTGTGACTGTGATTTTATTTTGTGTAGCACATTAGTGACAAGTGTGGTTCAGAATTAGACATTGGATGGAATTTATGTAGAATGGGGGAATTCATCCTAAATTTAGAATCCTTTAAAAAACAAACTGATTTGTATACAAATTGGCCTTAGTGTTCTGCAAACGTCAAGTTTTATTGACTCTGCTACCTCCATAGGAATGGTGAGGCAGAACTCTAAACTCCACTCTGATCAAGTGGTCAACTGTGCACCTCTACTCTTCCCTGATCTCTCTTCTTCTAAATAGTCCATTGTCCAGTGCATCAATCTTTGGAAGTCCTCTTCAACAGTACTCTATTTTCTCCATTTTCAGTGCCCTCCCTCATTCCCTTCTATAGTATCTCTCGGTATAGTAAATATGACTAAATGTGACTTATATGATAGATATAAGATATAAGCTAATACGTCTTCCTTCTTTTACAAGTAAAGTTATGAAAACCACTTTAGAACTAAACAACAGAATCGCTCATATGAAAATAAGACCCTAGCAGTAGTCAATATGGTTTTAGAAAAGGTCATTCTTCCTTTACCATCTTGTTAAAATTCTTCAAACAAGTCACAGCAGTAAACACACACAGAACGTACAAAATGATATGATTAGATTTTAAAGATGCTTTTGATAATGTTCTTCTTAAATTAAAGGCAATAGGCATTTAGGGAAATTCATGTATTGAACTGGTTAAGGGACAGGTAATAGTACAGATCAGGGGTGAATAGTCCAATAGAAGATGACAGGAATAATAGTTATGAATGTGATTGAAATGACTGAAAAACAGTTGTCTAATAGCCAAATTATCACACACCTTTAATCAAATAGCTTCTTATTGAATAAACCTGACATTAAGATGCCTCTGGGTAGAACTGTATCCAAAGTCTATCTGACCTGCTGCCATGGAATAAAGAAACTGGAACAGTGACATGTCAAACCACTCTGTGTTTCCAGGGATCCCTGTAATTCCAAACTCCAGGAAGATGCCTAAAAAAACATCTTTGCTGTCGAAGATGTCGACTGCTTTATCCAGAGCCTTCCTGTAATAATTCCATCTGCCACCATCAAACATGTTTCACATGGAGGGGAAACTCCTTGCAATGCAAAATCAAAAAAGGAGTTTTAATGATGGGAACTACTGTTTCTGAAATAAAAATAATTGCATTCATGTTTTTGTATAAAGTTGTGTTATTCAAATAGGTGAGCACACTACCACATCCATGACCAGACACTCAACTAAATCACAAAATGGTTTGTTAGTTTTAATGTTGTCTGTAAATGTCTTATTGGTGTACTACACCATTAAAAAAAAAACAGTCTTAGCCTTCATAATTCTATTCATAGTTATAGCAAGACCTGATTTACTCTAAGTATTCAAAATCCTCAAAGCTACTGACCCACAGTAGTGCACTTCATAAGATTTAGTAGTGCAGCACGAACTGTTCCGATCCGAGTTCCAAAAGTCTGTGTGCGAGTTCCTCTTGCGCACGCCGGTGAGTGCACAAGATCAATGGTAAAGCTGCCAGAACTGAGAGGGACCCACTAGAGGTCACCACAGCCAGGCAGAATAGGGACTTGAGTAGTGCGTTATGGGAGTTGTAGTTCACAAAGCCAACGCTATGTCCGTGAGCAACTATAGCCAGTTCTAAAACCCGGCTCCCCTTAAGTGAGGATTACACTTGCATTCCAGGCTTTTCTATAGAAAAAAAAACTCGCTATGGTATCTCAGATTTGCGACTTAGTATCTCAGAATTGCGACTTAGTAACTCAGAATTGCGACTTAGTATCTCAGAATTGCAACTTAGCAACTCAGAATTGCAACTTTATATCTCACATTTGCGACAGCGGCGAGGGCACAAGCCCTAGAACCCAAATCCGTTACAAATCAAAAGGACAGACAATGAAATATGGGCTATTTCGAAGTCGCAAATGTGAGATACTAAGTCGGAATTCTGAGTTACTAAGTCGCAATTCTGAGATACTAAATCGGAATTCTGAGATACCATAGCGCATTTTTTTTTTTACTCCCTGGCGGAAACGGGCTTCCATACTTTTCAACCATCTTTTCCTTTTCCAACATTTCCTAAAATATTGGGGGGTTTTTTAAGTGCGTTTGATTGAAACAGTTCTTACATAAAAATAACACAATTTTCTAAAATCATTTTGAATTATATTTTAATAAAAACGAAGGTGCGTTCATCATTTATCATAATGCAGAAAGTTATCTTTTTAGAAATAAAATTGGTGAACGTGTTTGGGGGTCATTTAATTTGATTCCAGACATGTGCACCTTATGTAGGGGGTTTGCGTGTTCTCCCTGCTTTCACATAATCTTTCTTTGGGTGATTCCCTCCATCTTCCATCTTCAACACATGCTTGTTCAGTTCACTGGAATGTCTATATGGATTGTATTCTCTTTTTTTACTAGGGATGTGAATTTGAAGGACTGTATCCACATCTTATTGCACCCAGCCTGACCGTGTGGCTCTGCAGATCAATCAGTGAACACACATTTAGTTAGTAAATTTGATCCCTCTGTCATCCGCTGAGTCTTTTTCAGACGTTCCAAGCTTTGGCATTTGTATTATGTAATCTTGGTCACAAATCCGAATACAGATTCTTTCCAAAAGAAAGGATAATATCTTGCAACTAAACAGATAAGCAGTATAATTGTTGATGACTGTAATTTTCTTTGATCTCACACTGCAACCGAAATGAAGAAACTGACCTCTGGTAATTGCAGAGCCCTTCTCCACAGCATTGAATTGGATCAAGTGATTAGACAATGGATGGATAATATTCCATGTGTCATGCTGCTGTGACTGAGAATATTGAGGACAACACCTGTATAACTATAAATGGATACAATACCAGAATTGACCATAATTAAAATTGCATTTCTACACTTCTTTTCCATCCCAAAGGATCCCAAAATCCAGCACGCATTGTCCACCACTATACCAGCAGTTCCTCGGAGCTACAGATGAAAAGTGGTTAAAAAGTGAGAAATGTCTTCACCAATTGTTTTAAGGAAAAACTTTAGGAAGGCCAGATTAAGAATTCCAGAGTGAAATCTAGCCAGAATACAGAGGGGTTAACACACCTATTCATATAAACAGGGATCTTAAATAACCAAGTATGAAATTTAAAGCACGGCATTGCTACCGTACAAATACCTTCAGCCAAACCGCAAACAACCAGAACGCATCTCGAGGCTGAGGAATTAGGAACCTCGTGAAATGGCTGTTCCGTTGTGACCTCATCCTACCGCCGCACCCAGATTTGTTTTTAAAAAGTTTCTGTCTGTACGTTTTTAATCCTTTTCTGCAGCTACCCAGCTACAGATACCAGCTTACCAATTTAACAGCTTCTTCCTGCATATTAGGTGTCGTTTTAGACATATCTAGAAAAGACACATACAGACACATCAACCGCCAAAAAGCAAGACTGGGCAGAGAGGACGTTTTCATCCTTATTTCACCGGTGAAGCCCAACTGAAAGGAACTAGGAGACAGCAGAGTGCAAGAGTAGCATTATAAAACGCTTAAAAAAAGGGTTTTATAAGACTATAAAACCTACTGTATATACAATATACTTCTATAAGAAATTAAGTCTGAAGGTGAACCGGACCCCTAGTCACATTACGGACACTACAAAAAGTAGTTATTTTTAGGATATTTTCTTTAGCAGCGCCACTTGCTTTCTATAACACAGTTAGGAAATGGAAGGGCGCATCGCGGTAGTCACTGGAAACTAGGTCTTGATATACAGAAAAAAGACATAGTTTTTAAAAATAGTATAGTTGGAAATTTCCGTATGTACTGTGGCCACTGTTTTGTTATGTTGCTCTGTACAAATTACTAATCAGTCCGCGCTTTTCAAACAAGGTGTTTATTACTTTGTATTATTATTATTATTATTATTATTATTAGAGGTGTAAATTATTAAAAGGCAAACCGTGTGTTATATTTTTGGGGTCTCCAGGCTCCACTGGCAGACCCAGACTGTTTGGGACGTGTGACCACACAGGTTTGATACCGTGAAGGCTTTGAGTTAGAATGGCGACATTCAAATTAGTATCCAAGATGCACTTCTTAAATTGAAATGTTTAGATCAACAAACTACAGTAGCTCAGCCTTCACTCTTATACATATACTGTACAAACACATTCTATCGTTGTGAGCTCAAATTAAAAATCTAATGGAAAAAGTCAGTGTTGGTTTTGAAGTGCACACTCAGCTATAATAGTGCTTAGGAGAACTTTGCAATGAAGGGAGTGTGACACTCTAGTAAAAGGCTGTGCTGGCTTTCAGAAAACAATAGTGAAGAAGTTCTTGGAGCTCCAGGAGCAGAACGAGATTCCCAGGGATATCAGCTTCACCGATGTGAGGGAATGGCTCCTGGAGGAAGGATCCAAGAATATTTCAGACCAGTTTATGGCTAACAGAGACAGGTAATGACATACGGAAGCTCCTCACTCTTTAACAGCAAGTTCCTGCTTTTTAGATTCCCTGATTTGTTTTTTTTTTTTCGTTTCGCTGTAAATATTACTGTTATGTTAAAACATTGGATGTCAAGAATACAACTGTAAGTAAAGGTTTGCCTTAAGTTAATTAATTGTGCAAGCAAGTGAAAGTCTTGACTGAGTCAAAGTTTTCCAAAAGATAAACATTTGCTCTACGGAAAAACCACATTCACAAATTCCTCTGCTGCTGTCTGACATTTTGACCTTGCCTTGTGGATTAAGCTTTCTTTGCTGTTGTTGTTTATGAAGGCACCAGGCAGGAGCTCAGAAAACAGAGGGGATATGCAGTGGTGAAATACAGCGTATGAAAGGTCTGCAGTACAGCAGACAGGATGAGGTATGAGAATACAGTTTGATTTATTTTGACCCAGGGCTGCTCCTGGTCATCACCTGGATGACAGATCTTTAATAGCTGGTTTCCTTCTGCATCTTAAACTGATTAGAGACATTTATATCCACTCTGGCAAGTGACTTTGTGACACCTCTGTAAATACAGCATGATTGGGGAGCAAGCAAAAGATAACAGGATCTCTAGCATAACTATTTTAAAAGATGTCTTTCTGACAAGTAATTGCAATATTGGGAGCCCTGTTGCCACTCTGCAAAGTGCATCAGAGACTCAATTTGTTACAAGCAGTACAGGGTTTTAATAAGATGTTGTGCTGTAAGAGAAAGCTCAGCACTTTGTCCCTTCTAACACTTCCCCTTTCCCTAAGGCAAAACAGATTACATCATAAAACGAAAGAAGAAGCACCACTAGATTTGTTTTTCAAAATTTATCAGTTACTTTCAGCTAATCTAATGACCCAGACAGCATATATTGTTTTGGTACACTGTCTTCTAAAGTAACCTAAACAAGGCGTACTTTGTTGATGCACTGTTTTCTAAAATTCTGCCCGTAGCGGTCACATCCTTGAAATGTATTTTCTAACAGCACCAATATATATTTTTTGCAAAGCTCTCTACATTTTAAGAATCAATTTACTTATTAGATTTCCATTTCAATTCCCTCCTTTTTATTCTTAAAATGTTTACAAGTTAGATTCTTCATACGGATTCCCAGGAGGCTCCCATACGTCGGATTCTTGCGTTCTTATCAGAATATACTGATGCGTAAACATATTCATTACCATATTTCGAAGGATTGGAATAATACATGTCATACAGCAACATTAAAACAGGAAGACAAGTATCACAGCCCGTATAATCGGTGTTAGTAACTTAAAGAAAAACAATCCCCCTGGCCCAAACAGTGATTCTAACCAGGAGAGAAAAGCCGGTGTATCTTTAATGCCTCTCTCTTTATTCACCTAGTCTTTTAGTTCTTTCAAATGCTGAATAGCGAGCGTAATATTTCCGTAATCATCGTCATTAGCTGGAATATATGTACAGCAGGAGTCTCCTACTAAAGCACAGACTCCTCCAGATGCTGCATTTTGAAGGTCCAGCATGAACCTGTTCTGGAGTGCCATTAATCTAACTCCCCTTTGAGTAGGTTAAATATGTTATGGTAAAGGTGGGAAAAGATCTAGGGTCTGGCTTTGGAAATCCTGCCACTAGACTTATACATTCAGAAATGTGACTACCAACTGGTCGGGGGAAAAAGTCACATGGGTGAGGCTGTAGAATGAGGCATTAAAGCACATACATAACAAGATGCATTACATTTCTTTAACTTTACAGTATGATTTATAAATTTATACCACAAATTACTCATATCCCCCTCATTATCAGTTTCATTCAGCCAGTTTGTATACAAAGAGGCTTTGCATTTAGATTCTTCCTCTTTTGGGGTGGTGACAGGCTTCCACATAAAAAGGAAAAAGGCTGTGCACATCAGTCCCAAGCAGGTGATCCCCATCTGTCCTTGTGGAGACATCACTCCTGCGCTTTGCTCAGTTCGTTTGTGACCTTTTTACAGTGGGAAGCATGAATCCAGGGCATCCTTTCCATGACCTTCACAGCAGTGGCAGTGGTCAGCAGCACCTGGTACGGTTTCTTTTTCCTGAAGTCTTTCACCAGAATCCAGTCTCCTTATTCACTCATTAGTTCTTACAGCACAGGTAAATCCTTGTGGGCTGGAGCCCAGCATAATCTTAGGATTTTTTACAAGATTGGTCAACAACTGGGTAATAACTCTTAGAAAAATCTACACATTGTTCCCCTGCCTCAGCTGTGCCGTTTTGCAGAACAATTCTAGCTGAAGTTGTAAAATTTCTCTTTGTTCCGTTCCTGCAAAACATCTTATTATGAACAAACAAACCACAATAATCATTTGCATCTGAGGGAATCACACCCAAGGGTAACCCCCCTTAAAACTATATTGTTCTACCCATCAGGTTCTGCCACTAGATAAGAGAACCTTTCCCATGAAATCATTTTTTGACCTTCATGATCCCTTCAGGGCATACAATTAGCACAGAAGCAGCAGCTTAAGTCCAGATGTTTTTCAAGCAGGACATTAGCAATATGATCATAACGAATAATACCAGACCCACAAATACGTATTGAACCAGAGACCCTCTCCATGTTCCTAGCACAGACTGTACCCATGCACCAATGCCCCAATCATCTGGATTATAATTATGATTTATATTTTTTCTTCATCATAGATGTGCTTTGCTAAGTCATTAATTTGCTCATAATTGTCTAGAATACAATTAGTACAAATATTACCGTTTAGTCTTTGCTCACCTAAATCACCCTAATAGAGAATGGCCTAGAACTGTGATTATAGCGAGGAGCATACAGTTCGTTCCATTCTAATACATTTGAGTTACCCATGCCAATAAACATAAATAATCACCTCTATCAAAGGGGATTACTTCCATGAGCATCTTTTATAGCAATACAAACCCAACATGAGCTCTGATTATTATTTGTGTTTTACTGATAAAGTATTGATTCCATATCCCCATATATCAAAGTAAAACTCCTTTTACTTAATACCCACACTGTCGCCCCCCCTCAGGAAGCTCGACAAACACAGAAACAGTAACAATATAATAATTAATGTTCACTCAGTCTCTGGTGCAGTGGTTCGGTGTCAGTGCAACGCGTAGATCCAGCGATCTCATCCTGTCACTCAGATGGCAGAGTCGGTAGTCAGTTGCACTTGATATGGTCCCTCCCCAGCGGGGTTGCAACATCTGGCAGGGTATATCATCCTCACCCACACCCACTCGCCAGGTATCAGGTCATATCTTCCCTCTACTGGAGGTCTCCAAGCGTCCAGCACCTGTCCACCACTTCAATTAACAACCTACAATACTACAATAGAGAATCAGCAAATTCAACATCCCATTAGCCAAATTCGTCCCTCCAGGAAGTTTCGTTGATTGGCCCGTGATGATATCAAACAGGCTCTGTTACACAGTTCTGTTTGATCCAGCCCGCATCCCATGGCGTTCCTTCAGTCTGATGTCTAGTCGATCTTTCAGAGTTTTGTTCCTTCATTCCACTGTTCCAGCAGACTGAGGGTGATCTCAGTCCATCTCACACCGAACAGATTATAAGAGCCAAGGTTTCCCTTTACAATTGTCAATTTGCCAGTGCATGAAAGGTTCCTCAGGAGCAGGTCTTTTGAGATGTAGCACCCGCACCTGAACTGTTGAGTTGAGTTCCTTTGATAAGCGTCACTTTGAGATACCACATAAGTGGCTACTGCTTCAAACCCGGTTCTCACCCAGTTTTGGGTAACCGGCACACCATTTCTCACACCCAGGTGCCCGACAGAGTGCATTTGTCGAGCTACAAAAGGCATTAGGCTGTGAGGGCATGCAGGGCGTCCAGTGTGCTGGGAGCACCACATTCTTTTCTAACCATGTCCTTTTCTCTGCTTCAGAGCCTGAATATTTTTATGTAGCTGTCCCCTTTTCACTAACAGAGGTTTCACAGGGGTCTCAGACTCCTGTTCTACAAGTACTGCTCACCTGACAGCTGCATCTGCAAAGTTGTTCCCTCGAGTTACTGGAAACATTTCTTTATTATGTGATTTACACTTTACCACAGCTACTTCAGTCAGTAGCTGCAAAGCTTCTAACAGTTCAGAGACAAACCCAGCATTCTTAACTGGAGTCCCTGCCGTGTAGAGGAAATCCCTATTCCTTCACCGCCATCCAATATTGTGGCATACACCAAATGTATATTGTTACAACCCCAAGTGTCTAGGGGTAAAGGGGTGTAACATTTAGGATAATTCTTTTGGAAGCAGGGGGATTCTGGTGAGGGACTAGGAAGCGTGATAACAAGGGTAAGAAACTAGAGTGGTGCCAAAGGAAAGAAAATAACAAACAAAATGGAGCTGGCTAGGACAGTGAGGGAAAGCTAATCTGACTACAAAAGAAAACCCGAAACACACGGTCTTCGGCGTCTTCAACACCCTAGCTAACCTGCACTGACTACCCAAAACCATACCAGACAAATGGCACTCACCCGTACTAACCTAGTGTAATAATACAAAATCAACTAAGTGTGTAAAGTGTACCCAACAACCTAAACTAACATTATATACAAAAGTTCACACAAAAACACAAGTGAACCAGGAAGACAAATAAGGGAGAACAAGAGTAATAAACAGGAGCAGGGTACAAAAGAACACAAAAGTTGAACATGTAACACTGGGGCAAGGAAATGACAAAACAAGGATGAACACACAAACGAAAGTACAAAGAAACTAACAAAAAACCAACAAAACAACAAAGCCGAAGCTATACGAAAATACACACACATACAAAGAAAAACAAACCAACAAACGAAGCCGAAGCAATAACCTGAAGCGAAGCGAAGCGAAACAGGACCAAAGTCAAACAAAAGGCCCCCTCTTCCTGAAAGCCTCCATGTTAAATAGTGAACAAGATGTGTTCTGATTGGCTGAGAGCTAATTAATGATGACATCATACTGAAACAGTGGAGTGATGGTGGGCCAATGGGGAAGGGAGAACAATCAAGGGTCAGCAGTGTGGAACAATAGAAAAATAGAGTCTATATAAATCGCTACAATTTTCCATTTCGCATATTTACAAGTTTCAATTAAATCTTTTCATTCGGTCTGCTAGTTTTACACCAGATTATTCAGTTTATACAGCCAGGCAGGTAGCCTGCACAACACATAAACACGGCCCCTTGGCCACTGCATCAAGGGGTCCTGAATAATAATAACCCACCAGACGATGCCTATCTCCATGCTCCTGTACCAGCACAACAGCTCACAACCCATTTCTTTCACTTACATACAGATTACATACAGATGATCCGTCTGAGGGAATCCAGTCCAGGGCCAGTGCCTGCAAGAGCTTGTTTCAAAACATTAAAAACGGTTTCTGCTACAGGGGTCAAGGCAATTTTGTCTTTACACTGCACTAACCCCCTAAAGCCAATGCGTCACCAGACGAGCTCGTTCTGAGAGGGCATTCACCCTGGCTTTATCATGTAGTTGGTTTTATACTCCTTTTTTTCGTCTGAAGATCTAATACTTGGAGTAGCCCGGCCTTATGGATTCCCTCATTAGGTAAAACAATCACAATATCACATAACTCTATTGAGTTAGTTTACATAAATGCTATTTCATACAGGAATTCCTTATAAATGCTGCAGGACATCCCAGCCCAATAGGTCTGGGGTGTCCCCCACCCACATCAGTAGTTGAAACTGTACATCTTTTGCCAGGCAAACTGTGACAGCTTGTATCTGCTTTAAACACAACCCTTGCCCCCCCTTCTCCTGTAGCCTCCTGCTACCCGTTAGAAAACTTTATATCACATCTTTATGCTGTTTTAGTCTAAAAACAGGACAGCTGTGCTCCTGTCTCCCCCAGTTCCCGCACACTGTAAGATTATTTCACTTTTATTTAAACCCAGAGATAAATTTAGGAAGGCTACAAAGGGGTTTACTAGATTAAATCTGTTAGTTCACGCATGGCTCTCGTTTCAGCTTCTGACATGTTCTTTAATTGTGAAATCAAGCCTCACCACACCAGCTTGTTCGTAGTTTTGTCTTTGGGGTCTTGCCCCCCTTTGCCCCAGGGCTAGTTAACTCACCCCCCATCTGGATATACCCAATCAGGGGATTTATCCCAGTCCACGTTATTTTCTTGAAGGGGTCTTATATCTTGGTATAATATTAAAGTCGCACAATAATTGCGACAAACTGGCGGCTCCTTTTTCTCCTCCTTGGGAGTCTTTTTACCTCCCATTTGCAGCGCTAAATTCCGTCTGATAGTCCATATTTCTTTTTAAGTTTCACTTTGCATTAATCTAATTTTTTTTCTTCACACCAAACCATTTTCACGTCTCCCACGCGCCCCGAGGAATCCCCCAGTCGAGACAAACTGACGAACTCTCACAATTCGGGAACACGGACCAGGTTCCAAATCCTGGCTTTAAACACACAACCATGTTCTTCTGCGAGTACAGTTCTAGTTACTACCTTCAGCCATACTGCAGTCATGTACCAGGATGCAGCACCTGGATTTTTTCGCACAGGCAGGGCGAGACGCTATTCCTTCAGCCATCCCTCTTTTTCTACCCCACCTTCACAAAACAGGCATCTACAAACACATACACCATAAACTCACTTTTCTGTTGTACTCGCTTCAGCTTCAGAAAAACCCTGAACCCACCACAGCAACATGGAGAGGACAAGGGACTTTTTAGAAAAGAGGAGTCCTTACCTCTTTTCAGAAGCAGCCGCCTAACTTTTCCTCTCCATTTCCGTGTGGTTTAATTTAGATGGATACTTCTTCATCATTTGGGTCATGTATCCGCCAATCTGCCTCCTCCTTGTTAGAGGACATTGTAAACCTTTAGGAACAATGTGATCTACCAACAAGGTTATGTCACTGTAATTAGGCTTAAGACAATCAAGAACAAGGCTTGCCTTTCTTTTAAATTCTTTATGATCATCAGGCAATTTAGGAAAAGACTTGACTAATGCAAATAATTCACTAGGAGACCAAGGTCAATGTACATATGCTGGAGTTCCTTCTGGACCTGGAAAAGTGCACATTGGCATTTCACGAACAAGTGAAAAGGCTTTGGCTCCGGACCGCTTTCTAATTTCGGTGGAGATTTCCAATTCACTTTCTTTCCTTTCTTCTACTTCTCTTCTAATTTTCCTGTTCTTCAGGAAACTTCTTTTTCCTAATTCCACTTTCCTCTGTCCATTCTGATTCACTTACAAAGATCCTTCATAGTTATGTGCCCCTAATTATCATATATAATTTATGTGCAAGTTCCCTTACACCTATTACCCTAGCTTTACAGTTCATGAAGATACACATTTTTCCTTCTGCCGGGACTCTAACCCGGGCTATAATCGTTTACACCTATTCCTGCGTCTCTGAATTTGTCGTACATGTACTTTTGCTGGACTGCTCGGTCCCATTTTCGTCTTTGAATTTTCATTCCCCATTTTTACCGATCGGTGCCTTACTTAGAACCTTATCACATTAACTACTCCGCAGAGCAAAAACCACACGTCTGTGTTAAGATATGTTCATTTCACGAGTCCCAGACTCGCCGGGTCCCAGACCCGTTATACTGTAAGTCCCTGACTTATCGAAGAGAACACCCCTGTGGCTCGCTTTTCAAACTATTAACTTTTTAAGGATCACTTACTGACGTCAGACAGCTGCCAATTCTCCAGACGCATCTCTGGAAGGATAAACAGTTTATCCCCCTGGGTTCGTCCAAATTGCTAAAATTGTCCGGGTCCAGATGGAGTTTCAGCAGCCGTCCGCACTCAGGTTTGTGATCCTGGACAAGCCCCCAAATTGTCATGGAAATATTAATTTTCAAGGAAGCCACAAGAGAGAGTTCTCACCTGAGTAAGGTCTTTATTTCAATATTGCAATATTGGGAGCCCTGTTGCCACTCTGCAAAGTGCATCAGAGACTCAATTTGTTACAAGCAGTACAGGGTTTTAATAAGATGTTGCGCTGTAAGAGAAAGCTCAGCACTTTGTCCCTTCAACACTTCCCCTTTCCCTAAGACAAAACAGATTACATCTTAAACAAAAGAAGAAGCACCACTAGATTTGTTTTATTATATATATATATAACATTACTTTATTAACCCTTTACAATTTCTTGCATTAGGAATTATCTTTTCGCATACCCCAGCTTGCTCTCCATGAGACACACAGACACACAGACAGGGAGAGAGCATGGGGTCAGAGCACAGGGTCTGCCATAGTACAGCGCCCCTAGAGCAGTTGGGGTTAAGGGCCTTGCTCAGGAGCCCAACGGAGTAGGATTCCTCTGCCGGCTGCGGGCAACCTTCCAGCCACAGGCGCAGATCCTTAGCCACAGAGCCACCGCTCCGCCCTTTTTCAAAGCTTATCAGTTACTTTCGGCTAATCTAATGACCCAGACAGCATATATTGTTTTGGTACATTGTCTTCTAAAGTAACCTAAACAGGGTGCACTTTGTTGATGCACTTTTTTCTAAAATTCTGCCCGTAGCGGTCACATCCTTGAAATATATTTTCTAAAAGCACCAACATATATTTTTTGCAAGGCTCTCTACATTTTAAGAATCAATTTACTTATTAGATTTCCATTTCACATTCCACACTGTAGCTTAACTCACTTTTAAAACACATAGTTTATTCACCCCTTTCATTAATTTATCAGCTTTCAAATCAACAGCATTATCAATATATAGTATTTAGCCTCATCGTTTTCTACATCAGCTTAATCATGTTTCTTGTTTTTTTTTTTCTTGCATTCTCACTGTACATTGCTGTATGGTATGTTATTTTCCCAGTTATTTTGTCTTTGGGCTTCCCAGACCACATTCAGCTGCTGAATGCTCCTACTGTAATATGCTGAAAAATGCCCAAAGGCCTCAATTGCTAGATTGTAAAAAGGGGAGAGATTCAGCTCCACATGATCTAACAGAATCCTTAATATTTAATGTACCACCTATAAGCAGGTGACATATATAAATATAAATGTCTTGTAGCGTAGCTGTTTTGTACTCAACACAATCTAGCTTTCTGCTGTTTGTCATCTGCTTTGCCTTTTCACTGACGGCTCTACAGATGTGGAAAATCAGAGAGAGAGCTTTACAGATGAGGATAGAGGAAGATGCCCAGAGGGAGGTGCGACAGGCCCAGCTGAAGAAAGAGATCAGAGCTAGAAGGCACAAAAAGGTACTGGAGTAATGGATGTTTGGATTCATCCTCTTAAGGTGAACTTTTCTTCATGCAAATTCCGGACCCGACACTGACCTTGCAGCTATATTTTGTTGTATTTCCAAGATGACCACCTATAGGTTTAAATTAATAACCTAAACTAATACTTTTTGGATCCTCAGTGACCACAATGAGCAAGGTATGTTGGCACCTCTTATATTGTGTGTCTACTCTAGGGTGGCTATGCCAAGATATGCTATAGAGGTGCCAAAGCACCAGATTCTGTTAGCGTTTTGTGCCTCCAATTCATGGTTATAGCACTGCATCTCCAAAGCCCATGGTTTATCTCCAGCCTTGGGCACCTACCTGTGTGGCATTTATTCTGCGTGTTGTGGGATTTAATTCCAAGTAACATCCTAATTTTATCTATGAATAAATACATGTTTTCTGTCTATTTTGGATGTTAATTGGATTGATCACTTTTTTATGCATGCCATAAGAATTCTAATGCTGCAATAATTCTTTTCTCTTGGGTCAGTTCATATTTCACCTGACTCCACTGAAGAGGTGACTACTGATTCCAACTGGTTTCATGAAGTCCCTCTGATCAGTCAGCTGTCTGATGGGTAAATCCAACATGCTGCAGTTGTGGTATGTTAAGCATCAGTGCGAACATAAAGTTTTTATTTTAATCGTTTTAGTATGGTGATATGTAAATGTTTAAAGAGGAACTGTTTTCTATTTTGAGCTCACTTCACCAGCTGAGTTCATGAAATTGCTTTTTCTCTCTTTGCGAATGCATGAATCAGTCTGTTAACAGTACAGTACATGTGCACATTTTTGTGTTAGCTCATGTGCATTTTTCCAAATCCTAGATATAGTTTACCATAAACTGGCTTTGTTGTAATGCCTAGAACATTGACATTGAATATTGATATTGACGATGACTAGAGCAGCAGTCAAAATACACTAACTGAACCTTCGCAAAAATAAACTGTTGTATTGAACTTATGTATAACCCTGATTATACTGCATTACAACAATAATATTTTAGTCATATTAAAACAAATTTCTATCATAATAACTAACAATATGTTGTGGCACCGGTATAAAATGTGAAGTTTTGCTGAAGTATTGACAATGGGAGAAATGTCTGGTCGTGTTTGAATGGATGTTATGTTTCAATCAACAACCACCAGAGGGCAGTAACAACTAAGTAACACTAAGTCATCAAATGTATTGGAAACGCATTTTGGGCTTTGTCCTGAATGATGCAGCAGCAACATACAGTTGTATGCAAAGGTTTGGGCATCTCTGGTCAAACTGCATGTTTCACAGAATCTTTAAATTCTCTAAGGTCTAATCTCTGTGAAGTTAACAGGGTACAAACATAAACATGACATATTTCTGCACATTTCAATGCAGAATTACTATTTATTTTCTGAATTTAACTGTATTTGTCATGTGTCAATTATGAGGTACCCAGTATGAAACTGGTTAGATACATTGCGCATGTTTAAGTAGTTGTTGTTGAAAACACAATGATGTAAATTACCAGTGATCTTGCTTCACATAGGAACACGATTGTACCATACTCGCTAAAGTGTTATGGAACAGTTGCAGTTTGAAGTTTAAGATTTATCATTTCCAATGTGCTATTTTGTTGTGGTGATTTTTATTTTATAAGCCTCTCATATTAAAGTTAAAAACCTAAGCAAGTTTTAGACATCCAGTAGGTAAATTGAAAAAGTACGAACATAATCATTGAAGTAGAAAAACACTTATATATATATCATAGATGGAAAATATATATAATTTATCTGTATTCAACACTACAGTGTTGGTTCAGGCACATTGTGTAATATGTCGGCTGTTTTAACATTTCTTAAGCAGCTCCAACAATTACAGCTACACATCAAAGGACAGGACTTCAGACAGGACCAACCGGTCAACTCATGCTACATATCAAAGGGCAAGACGAATACACATGAAGCTATGAAACAAAACTTCCTGAGATCATACTGTATATAAGAGCTGGGAAACCCTTGCGGTTCGTCTGTCCTGCGGGGCAGACCCAACGCGCATTCATGTCATTACTGAGCTCAATAAAACAACTGAATCCACAAAGACTGTGTCCTGCTCCTTGGTTGAAGGATTTCCCACAACATCATGGTTAGGAGGCCATCTTTTTTACACAGGAATGTGCTTTAAAATAGATTAATTGTTCTGCCACTAGAAAAGTTGCCTATATATTGTTAATTAGTCACCATTGTTTAATATTGCAAAATCTAGTTAGTATTTTGGCCATGTAGTAACAATGTCACACTAATTTTTATCATAATGTTTTTTAGTGAAAGAAAGGTGATTGAGAAGAGTTTATATGGACAGGTAAGGTACACTGCTTGTCTGAATGTAATGGATGCATTTATTTTTCCAGATAGCTCCTTGAGGTTAAAATGCACAGTGTCATAACTAAAGAACAAATGTAAAGAAATATGTTAATTTGTTCCTTCAGTACAGTAAATCCTGAAATGTAGTCCACCTAGCTGTTGCTTAGTGGTTCCTTCCCTGACATGTTCAGCTCAGCTCCCACTAGGATTTGATTGTGGCTGCCCTGTCGTCAGAGCCACATAGCCACTCCTCAGAGCAGAGATATTCCACTATGCCAAAGGTCTGTGCCTCTTTGCCAGAGAATATTAAGCTGTCCAGGTTCCAAGGGGGTGACTTCACTTTCTACCATAGACTCGATGCCAAAAGAACCCTTTGACACTGCCTCCTCTGGAATGAAACAGGGGTCTGCACATTTAATTATTTATAAATTAAGGGATCCATTTGCAAAATATGCAATACTGACCATTCTATTTCTTTGGTTAGACTGGTATCTTGTTGTTCTTGCTTCATTTATATATCAGAAATACTGTACTGTATATATTTTTCTATACATAACAACAGTATATCCATAATAGATTTTTACTATACTGTATGGACAACAGTATATTTGTATTAGTTGCGTCTGTGCTGGCATTCAAAATTTGGTTGCAAATTTCTAAATGTTAACATGGGAAACAATGAACCCTGACAAGTAAGTAAAAGTAGGTCTTATATTGATAGGTGTACTGTATATTGAACTATTTTAGTGCTCTGTGGTTACTTTTGTACTATTGCTTTAAAACAGATAACAACGGAAGAGCTTAATGACACGGCGGAGAATATAGTGGTGTGGGTGGCAGCGTCCATTATCAGAGTGCTGCTTCCAGCCATCTCCCTTTACAATGAAGAGAGGAGCAGGAGCGTGTCTCACTGCTCCTTTGAGTCCCCGGTTTACTTCAGCAGTAGTGAGGAGACACTACAGGCCACCCTGAGTTCTCATTCTCTGCTTGGTACTGAGTCAGGGTCCACATGGCAGTCCCAGAGTAGGAGCAGTAGCTTCAAGTCAACGAGATGCTGGATCTCCACTCCTTTCCCTTCACCCCTCTCGTCCTCGGGTAGTTCAGGAGAAGAAACAGGGAAAAATACACCCTGCAGATTAAAATCCAGAACACCCTCGAAGGAGATTGTGGTTGCTGATGGAGGAGAAGATGCTGGAAAGCCCCTCTCAGAACCTTTGAAGGACCTTTTTGGAATCGCTAAGTCAAGTATAATTACAAAAGCAGAACGTATAGTACAAGATGTCTTTAGCAGAGCCCTCATTGAAGCACAGCTTCCTGCTCAGCTGATGGAACCCCAGTGTTCTGCGTTAGGTGTCTTGATTACCGCTGCAGATCGAATAACCTTGCCACTGAACTTGTGGATGGTGTTCTTGAACGTGTCAACTCTGCTTTGTCAGAAAATAAGCAAAGAATTCCCACCCCAAAGACTGTGCGTGTTAATCTAGAAGCACAGACAGACTCTGTAGCCTCAGAGGTTGCCAGTGAGATTATACAAGTTGTCTCTGGAAGACTCCAGCCTTTTTTCACAAGCGCTGTTGAGTCAGGGTCAACCTGTAGACTCCTGGGTGGCCATGGTGGTGGCCTACATGTAATAGGACAATCCCAGAGACTCCACTCAGAACAATATGATGAGGCGGAGTTAGCTGTCACGGCAACAGAAATAATCAGTACTGTCTTACAAGAAGTCAAGAGTGAATTCTGCAAAGCAAATACTGAAAATAAGATGAGTGACATGAAGGAAACACCTTCAGGGGATAACCAGTCAATGAGTGACTTTGTGTCAGCAATTCTGAAAAATTTAGAAACGATTTCACCCTCCTCCAGCTTATCTGTGGAGGAGAACTACCTTCTTCAGAGTCCTGATGCCCTGCAGAATGAGAGAGATGAGGCAAAAGTGACTAAGAAAAGAACAAATGGCAGTAGCCCCCCATCTTTCAAATTAAAGTCTCACTCCTCGGAATCAAGTGTGGGAATGGAAAGAGCAAACAGTGATATTGCTTTTGGGATCTCTAAAGCCAAAATCATTGAAATTGCTGAGCAGATAGTATCTCAGATCATTGAAAAAACAAAGTGGGATTTCACCCCTGTGGGTAACAATTTACATGAGAGTAACTCAAAAGAGTCATTATTGCTCCCAGAAGCTGCAGAAATCTCCATTTTGGAAAAAAGAAGTCCAAAATCTCAGATTCCCAACAATAGGGTCACTGTTATTGCCAAGGACATTGTAAATTCTGTTTTTGAAAATGTTTTGTTTGCACTGAATTGTATTGAAACAAATAAATATCTGCAAGAATCCAATAAAAATGTTGCTGCTGACTTCCGGTTAGAATGCGGACGGGAAAGGCAGCATAAATACGGATCGCCCGGCAACATTGTAAAAAAGCCCTGAAAAAGTGTTTTTTGAAAAAGGGTTTTTTCTACGTTACGTTTGAAAAAATAATAACTATGGCTGAAGGGGCTGTCAGGAGAAGCAGGAGAAAACTAACGACCGTGGAAAATGTCGAAATTGCAATTTCGGACCATAATCGAAGTAGCTCAACGGACTCTGAACAAGATGGCGCAGACGCCAGTCTTCAGAAAATATTATACGAACTTAGAGACTTCAGATGGGATAATAAAGAGCAGCTTATGGATATTAAACAGGAGCTGAGCAAGGTTAATAAGAGACTGGATAAAGCAGAGGGACGGATCGAAGAAGTGGAAACAAGGGTCTTAACAACAGAAACTGCGATAAAGAAACTCTTGCAACGACAAATTACTTTAGAAACTAAATTAACAGACCAGCAAGGAAGATCGCGCAGAGAAAACATTCGGATTTACGGAATCCCCGAAGAATCGGAGGGTCGCTGCATTGTCACCTTCTTTGAAAATCTGCTAAGGGGGGAACTTGATTTACCGAAGGACGTGGAACTGGGAATTGAAAGGCCGCATAGACAGTTAGCGCCGAGACCTAAAGGCCCTGACGCCAAACCGCGCTCCATTGTCGCCACGTTTTTAAGCTACAAGATAAAAGAGGAAGTGTTGCGTAAAGCTTGGCAAAAGAAAGAACTATTCCACAATAACAAACGCTTTTATGGTAATAATGATTACCCCCCAACAGTACTAAAAAAACGTATGGAATATTCTGAAGTAAAAAAGGAGCTGAAATCGCCGAAAATAAAATTTCAGACTCCATTTCCAGCGAGGTTGAGGGTGTTTTACGAAGACGGCACCTGCCTATACCATTCAGCAGCATCAAGCGACTGTTTACTTGGCAGAAGGCTGGAAGACGGATTAGTCCTGGGAAAGACCAATCCTCAAAACAGCAATATCAGGAGAAATTACAGAATTTCAGGAGAAGACCCCCCTCGCAAGATTGATGAAATTTGATACAGTGAGTTGGTCGTGATTTAATAGTTAATGGTTTTTATTTTTTAAATAAGTTTCCTGCGATGTTTTAAGAGAATTTGTACATGTCGGGACAGATACTTGGTGATTACGACCAGAGTGACTTTTTATTTTTCTGGTTACACACCTTTTTTTTTCTCTTTATAATATAAGTTCGGATTTGCCACTGCCCCCTACTTAAAGGCCCTCCTCCAGAGGAGAAGGAGGATTTCCCTAATCGACTTCCCCCTTTTTTTTTTAAGAAAAAAAAGGAGAGAAGCCCACATAGGGTTCGTTTGAAAAGAACCGCACAGTTGGAAGAAAGTACTCTGAAAGAGATGGAGATGGATACAGTTTTGTTTAAGATTGTTTGGTTAATGTCTTTGTCTATTGTGTTTTTTGATTGTGGTGCATTATTAGAAAAAAATGATAGGAAGAGGATGTTTAACAATATGAAACATATGTTGTATGGGAGAGATTTCGAAAGTTTTACCATTTACATAAAATATGTCCAAGCAAGACCTTATAATAGTTACATTTAATGTTAATGGAGTACTTAACCCTCTTAAGAGGAGTAAAATTTTGTCTAAAATGAAGAAAGAAGGGGCTCATATTGCTTTTTTACAAGAAACACATTTGAGTGTATTGGAACATGAGAAATTAAGGAGAATGGGTTTCTCAAAAATCTATTTCTCCTCATATAAATCTGGCCATAGGAGAGGAGTGGCTATACTGATATCTCAAAAGGTTCAATTTGAGTTGCTTACAGACGTTAAAGATAAGGAGGGGAGATATGTATTAGTATTGGGAAAAATTGAAGGGGAATTACTAACATTACTTAATGTATATGCTCCACCTGGTAGTGATTTTAATTTTTATTAAAAAATGGTCGATTTGATGGTTAATGCACAAGGAATACTGATTTGTGGGGGTGATTGGAATGTGCGTCTTAACCCCAGGCTTGATTCTACAAATATATCTTCTCAGAGAGATTAGTCACTGTATAAAAAGATTAATGTACTGATGGGGGAAATGGGAATAATACATCTTTGGAGAGATTTCTATCCAAGTGGGTGGGATTACACTCACTATTCCTTCCCTCATTTGGAATATTCAAGGATTGATTATTTTTTTATACACAAGAGAGATAGACATAGGATCCAAGATTGTGATATTGGTAGAAGTAATTTTTCAGACCATGCTCCTATGTCATTGTCCATACGATTAAGTAATAATTGGGAAAATACAACATGGAGGATGAACTCAAGTCTGTTGAACAATCCACAATGTAAAGAACAGATAAAACAAGAAATAAAACGATTTTTGGAGGAGAATGATAATGGGGAAGTGAGACCAGAGATGATATGGGATACATTAAAGGCAGTTATAAGGGGGAAAATTATTGCTCTGAGCAGTCATAAGAAGAAGGTAAAGCAACTACAATTATATCATCTGACTATAAAGTTAAAAGAGTTGGAGAAAAAACATCAAGAAAAACAGGATTCACAAATCATGAAAGAAATAAAGAAGCTTAGAAACAAAATAGATGTCTTACATACACAGGAAATTGAAAAAAATATATATTTACTAGACAAAAATGTTATGAATCAGGGTCAAAATCCCTAAAGCTGTTGGAAAAAAAATTAAAAAAACAACAGACCGATAATACAATATATAAAATAAGGGACCAGAACTGTAATGGTGTATTATATAAATGGGAAGAAATTCAAAACACTTTAACACATTTTTACAGAAAATTATATACACAACCCCATTCAGAAAGTGAAGAAAAGATGGATACTTTTCTGGAATCTCTCAGTTTACCAACTCTTACGGAAGATCCAAATAATATATTAAAAACGACTATAACACGAGAAGAACTGAATTCAGTGATTACGAGCCTCAGAGCTAATAAATCACCTGGAACTCATGGTTTTAATTCAGAATGGTATAAAACCTTCAGAGCTGAATTGATATCAAATCTTCTTTCTGCTTGTAATTCGGTATTAATTGATGGGAAAATGCCCCCATCATGGAGAGAGGCTATCATCTCAGTTATCCCTAAGGAGGGGAAAGATAGATTGGATTGTGGATCGTTCAGACCAATCTCAGTCCTTAATGTGGATTATAAAATGTATACAGCAATACTGGCTAAAAGAATTGAAAAGACTCTCCCTCATTTGATACACTATGATCAAACAGGGTATATTCAAAATAGACAAACCCATGATAACATTCGACGCACATTGCATATCATGAACCATATTCAGCAACATAATTTAGAAGCTTCTTTGATGAGCCTAGATGCTGAGAAAGCTTTTGACTCTGTTAGTTGGAAATACCTTTATAGGGTTTTAGGTAGGTTTGGGTTTTGTGAAAATATTATTAAAGGTATTCAAACTTTATATGATAGCCAACAGCACAAATTAAAATAAATGGTTATTTATCCGATAGAATAACTTTAGAAAGAGGGACTAAACAAGGCTGCCCTTTATCTCCATTCCTTTTTGCTCTATATATAGAGCCACAAGCCCAGTGGATACGACAAAATAACAAAATAAAAGGTATTTCTATACAAGGTAATGAGCAAAAGATAGCACCGTAGGCAGATGACGTTTTATTATATCTGGAAGATCCCACTAGTTCATTTCTAGAAGTAATGAAACTCTTAGATAGCTTTGGCTTGCTGGCAGGCTATAAGTTAAATGTTCAAAAAACACAAATTCTAACTTTTAATTACAACCCTCCTGATTTTTTAAAAGGCAAATACCACCTTAAGTGGGACCCAAAGTTCAATGAGATATTTAGGAGTCTATTTACCAAAAGATATTTCGGTATTATAATTGAATCTGTAAAAATGAATCTGCTGCCTCGGTTACTCTTTCTATTTCAAGCTCTCCCTGTAAAACTCTCTACAAAACAATTTTCGGAATGGGATAAGATGATTTCTAGGTTTATTTGGGAGGGGAGAAAATCTAGAATTAGTTTCAAAACATTGCAACTTTCAAAAGATAAAGGGGGTATGGCTTTACCAAATTTAAAAGATTATTATTATGCATCTCAGGTTAAACCTCTCATTAATTCCTGTAATCCAGAATATCAAGACAGATGGAAAGATATTGAATTGTCCCTTGTAAATAGCCCCCCAATTCAGACACTATTAGGTAATAGAAATTTAGACAAAATTACTGAAAAAATATTCAATCCATGGATAAAGTTTCAATTAAGGACATGGAATATGATCACAAAAGAGTATAATTTAGGTGAGGCAATAAAGATACTCAGATGGTGCGCCTATGATACAGAGTTTAAACCAAATAAATTGGATAATAGATTTAAATTATGGATTACAAAAGGAATAACTGCATTTTGTAATATAATGGATAAGAATCAGCTACAAAGTTTTCAGTTTGTAGCCATTATTTTAATAAGGAGATTATAAGGGGAGATTTAGATATTGTTAATGATGGAGTAGTGAAAATAGTTATAGAAGCCTACAAATCAGAATTAGGCAAAGGTATTAAATCTAGATTATATAAAAGTTTTATGGAAAAGAAATCATATTCTACAGAGAATATAAAAGATAAATGGGTGAAAGAAAGTGAAGTTAGAATTTCGAATGAAGAGTGGCTTAAAATTTGTGAATTTCAATGGAGATGTACTAACTCGCATTTATGGAGAGAGTTTTGCTGGGAAAACATTGTTCAATTTTTCATTACTCCGGGTCAGAAGGCGCACCATACTGAGGAAAACGCTAAGTGTTGGAGACAGTGCGGAAACCAAGGTAATCATTGGCATATATTCTGGAACTGCCCTAAAATAAGGCTTTTCTGGAATGAATTACATGAGGCCCTGGAAACTATATTTGAAAGGAATGTACCCTTTACATTTGAGGCTTTATATTTTGGTAAACTGGATTTTGATTGGAGGGGAACAGATGAATATTTGTTTGGAGTCCTTATATCAGCAGGGAAGAAAGCTATAACAAGAAAGTGGCTTCTCACAGCTCTACCAACAATGAATGATTGGATTGAATTAATAAAAGAAATATATCTAATGGAAAAAATAACATTTTCTCTAAAATTACAAATGAAAAAAATGGTCAAATATTGGTTTAGATGGGTTCAGCACATTAAACCTTTAAGGTCAGATTTTGTTGAGATACAGAATAACTGAAATGTAATAAGATACATTTATATAGTCTACTTCCTTTTCATATTCATAAATGTATACATCTTCCTTCTTTTGAATGTATATAGTTTTGTTAAAAAGTTATGTAACTGTAAAAATTAGGGGAACAAACAGGAATTTGTGCCTGCAATGTAAGGCTGAATAATGGATGTTCATATATAAAATGGTTTGGTTTTGTTCTCTAAAAATAAAATAATAAAAAAAAATGTTGCTGCTGCTCCTCAAACTTCTAGAGGCAGCACAGAAACAGGATCCATTGATCATACCTTTGACTTTAGTTCAGTTGCAAAAGGCATCGTAAGGACTATATTTGGAAAGCTCAAATCTTTACTCACCCAGACTAAAGAAGATGTATCTAGTTCCAGTTCTCCTGCTCAAAGCAATGCAAAGAGCTCAAGTGTCAGCTCTTCACCAACAAATTCAGTGTTTTCTGATTCTGTGTCAGATATTTCAGATTTGTGCACCTATACAGTAGAAACTGCTGGGGCCATTTGTGAAGCAATGAAAAAAGAGTTAGACCAGGAGATTTATTGCACAACAGTGGCAAAGAAGGCTTCAGATGAAAGCCTTCTGGCTAGAGAGGTTGTTACTTCAGTTTTGGAGTACCTTGAAGAGCAATATATTTTAGACACCATTAAAAGCCCTTCACCATATCCTAAAGACTGGGAGAGAGATGCTTCTACATTTATAAGAGAGGAGAATATTCCAGATCAATCAAAATCCCAGATATCTCCTGTTGAAGAAATCATATTATCTGATATTGATAAGGCAACAGGACAAGTCCCTAATCAAATTACAATGGAGATTTGTAGATATCCTCCAAAGGTGGTGTTATCTGAAAACATTTCTTCAAAACAGCAAATTGGGAAAATGGACATGAACTTGGTTGAGGACAATTTAAGTGTTTCCTCTTCTGGACAGAGCATCATATCAGATGCAGAAAGTGAAGGGTCAGAGAAGATGCTGAGGACCTCCAGCTCTGTATTCCATAGTACAGCAACAAGGATAATAAGTGAAATGATTGAAAAAGCAGCTGCAAAATGTATATCTTCTGGACTTGCCCATCTCCCAGAGCAACCAAACAGTACAGCTGATGATGTATGTAAAACACCGGATGCAACAAAACATGATCAAGAAGCAATGTCCTCAGACTCTTCTTCTCATGTGCAAACCACTGAACTGGCTTCAGATATTGTTGTTGATGTTTAAGAAAGACTACATTACGCTACATGCATTTTGAAGATTTCTTTCTCAACAGACTACAAAGTTAAATGAGAAAGTTGTGATACAGCCCTGTTACCAGGAACATCAGAAATTAAAACTGATACTAGAACAGCTGAGCACCTTAGGACAATGACTGAGGAACTCTTCAAAACTGTGAAGAACAAACTGAAACACTTTTGGAATCAGAAGAGCCTGTCTTTGCTCAAAGCAAGGAAAGTTTTATCTGCTAAAGAGCAGAGATCAGCAGATTCACTTGAGATGTTTCCTCCTTCAGTCCAGGTTTCACACCTGAGCTTTAGTGAACCACACTTGACTAAGAAAAGCATGTCAGTAACAAACTCGCCAGATTATGAAACAATGCACCTCTCTGGTGAACAATATGGGAAAGACAGGATGTCTAGTGGAGAAGACACTGTCCATAAAGAGTACACTAAAAGTAACCGTAAAGAATATTCTGTTCAAATGTGCCTGGGATGTTGATTGATTCTTATACAGATGACACAGAAGTCATGAGTCGGGACGCTCCCTATAGAGTCCTGACTGATGCTTCATCAAAGCTTCAGGATCAACCTACACTACAGCAGAACAAGAAAATCAATTGACATGTAAAAGCAATTAAGTTCCCCGGTCCCATGTTTGGTGTGCTGCTGGTCTCGTCAATGAGAATATAGCATTTCAAACCCATTCCAATAATGTTAATTTGAACATTGAAAACCTTTCAGCTGAAGAGGCGCCCTGTGCATCTCAAGTACAAGGAGCCACAGCAAAGCATAATCTCTCCCCACTGCAGACAAGGGTTTCAGAAGAGCCTAAGGACCAAGTCATGACCTCCACAGAAAGTTCTACAATGAGTCCTATTGAAAGGAAAGTGGAACAACTTGTCTCGAGTGGATCTCTGCGTGTATTTTCAGAAGAACTTGTCAAAAATGTTTTCCATTTAATTTTGAAATCAGGAATTACAGTACAATTGGGCACAGCTCACAAATCTAATTCAGATCCAACTTTAAAGAGCTGTCTAGTAGTTCAGGATTTATCCCATCCAAAGTCCTCAGAGCTTTCTATGCAGTTGTTGTATTCATTTACTGAGAAATCAGTGAAAAGGCTGTTGAAGCAGTGCCTCAGTTTTCCCGATTCTCCAATGTTTGACACAAATGAGAAGGATGTTTCACTTTTTCAAGACTGTGATACAAATACGGAATTGAAGTCTCCCAAAAGATTTCAGAGAAAATGTCTCTGACTGCCAAGGATCACAGACCACAGAAAAGTACTGAACCATCAGTGCCCAGTTCACAGATGTACCATGATGCAATTAATCAGCTTTCCAGCTTGCTTGTAAAGTCTGTCATGGATGTTTTGTCTGCTGCGTGTGATTTATCAACGAAGCCTGAAGACAGTGAAAATCAAGTTATGAAGGAAATCAAATCAAATCATTTAATAGTCTATAAACATTTTAGTTGCTATGAAGTACAAGTTAAAAAATGTAGTGACTGTATATAAATATACAGTACCTTGATTTTCTATCTGTTGTATCTTTAAAAAGTTTTTGATGTATGTAGACCAAGATAGTGTAGGCCATGACTATGAATGAGAGAATGAGTGAATAAAGCCATATATTCAGTAGCCATACAGATGCAGCCATTCAAAGTGCGCGGCACAGACACGTACCGGAGGTAATTGGCTACGGTGTCGCGCATCGATGACGCAAAAAAACATCATCGGTACTTGAATGGTTGACCGAAAGGGGCACTCGTGGTCCATTGGTCGGTCGTAGAAAGATTTACAGTAAATGTCTTTACTGTGCCCGTTTTAGCATCCGTGTCACACCTGAAGAAGGCTCCACGGCCGAAACGTTGTGTTCTCTTTCTTCTTTTTTTCAGCATGGAATAAACCTATTACTTGTTCCTTTGCAGATACAATTCTATTGTTTGTTGTGTTGTCTATGATGTTTTTTTCCCCCCCATTTTCTGTGTCCTTCTGTCTTGTACATTATAAAATGTTACTTACCTTTGCTGTGTCCAAAAGATGAAGGAGCAGGTTTAAATGACTTTGGAGGTTGATCGTTGTATAGAAGATACCCAATGTCCACAGTCTTTTAGGAAGGAATATAAAAAATCCCAAAACAAAGTTTGTATTTGTATTGCACAAAAGGCTTTTGAATTATAAGAGAAACCTGTGAAAATAAACAAATCGAAAAGACAATGTATATCCTGACCTCACTTTCTGGGAGATGACACAAATAATAAATAAAGGTTTCTTACCTTTTAATGAATGTAGGACAAAAAAGGCTGCAAAGTCTGCCCCACTGCACTCTTGGAGTCATTCACCAATTTCTTCCCATATACCCAGCCATTGGTATGGTCATCCATGTAGAGGTATCGCAGACCTCTTCCTTCATCGTGGTCTGGCAGCTTATACAGAATAAACCTGTATGATTCCAAAAACACATAAAAGAGTATCACATCCTGTATACTGCTCTAGAACTGTGACACTGTACAATGTGTCCTGGGTGTTGGACAGTGTTAACTGTTGAGATCACTAGAAAATAAAAAGGGCACTTAAACAATACTAGTGTCTGTTGCCAGTCTGTGGGTGCACTGGTGCTTCTGGGAGATGAACAGAACCTGTGGCAAGAGAAGAAGGGTCAAGCAGCCTTGATCATTTCTAGGTGATGTAGTGGCCTACAAAGCAAAAATAGCTCTTGTTTTTAGGGGTCGCCCATGTTTGACATGAGCATTGTGGCAAAACTGGAATAATCTTATGCGATTAGAGCTCATTTTCTGCATTTTAAACCAGCAGAGCTCTGTAGAACTGAACTGCAGCAGTTGACAAAAAGTCAACAGTTGACTAAAAGAAGCGAGGCAAGGCAAGCATCTCACAAACATTACTCTCCTCAAGAATACATTCTGGTGAATCGTTTCAAAACGAACTATTGAAAGGAAAAAAAACTTTTAAATCCAATAGTAATTTCTTTATGACAAAAAAAAATCATAGACACTGTACCCTGGATTTACAGATGCAGCCATTCAAAGTGCGCGGCACAGGCACGTACCGGGGGTAATTGGCTACGTCATCACGCATCGTGACGCGAGATGATGCAAAATACCGCGGTGCGTGATTGGTTGACCGACAGGGGCAATCGTGGTGCGTTGATCGGTCGTAGAAAGATTTAAATGTCTTTACTGTGCCCGTTTAAGTATTGAATATTTATATGGAATTTTACCACTGAAGGGAAATCTTAGTAGCTGAGCATAAAAAGAATAGAAGCATACTGTAACATGTGTGAAGGCCATAAATGATATTAATTTTGGAACATAAACATACAGTATATGGCTGGTCTCGGTACTAAAAAATACACACCAGTATTTTATTTCTCCCTAAACATTTTAAGCTTCGAAGTCTTTAACTAACGTGATACCGGAGTCAACAAGCATACTTTTAGAATTTGATTAAAAGGGAATATAATATGGAATTGCGTATCTAAAGAAATTAATAACGATATCATTATATTCATGTACCGCAACACAAGAATAGTACACGCTGTACATTGTCTGTTGATAATGTTTCTGTAGTGCTTTTTCAGCACTCTGCATATGACCTTGCCGGTGGCGCTGTGGGTTAGGTTCCTGACTCCCACTCTGATCGAATTTAAGTAATTTTAATAACAATGAATAGTCACCTATGCGTTACAATATAAACATTTATATTGATTTAAATCGCAAACGCGGGTTTAAATATATGTGTTTTTTTTATTCACAATCAGACAAATGCAACATAAATTGATATCTTTGTCAACTAAGTATCTTAATAAACTTTCAGCATAGCTTTCTCCCCGTTTAGATTTATTTTTCTTGGGATCAAACGTGGAAAGATTAGATTGTAATCGCATTTATTTTTTAAATACTTTTTAGAAAAGTGTAATCTATACTAAAAAGCTGTACACCACCTGCTATAAAGATACATATTGTAATACTTTCGGGCTCGGATAGGACGGACACAAGAACTCAGACTTGTGGAGTTAAATCTCAACAAAACAACAAATCTCAATATCTTGTACGAAGTATTTGTAATACAACCCAAAAACTCTCTCAAATTCCTCCAATTAGCATAGCCCCTTATGCAAAACCAAACCCTGCTACTGCAGATATACCCGACTTTGATAAAAGAGGAGGAGTGTCTTTGTTGAGTCAGATAGCTGTGGACCTCTTTGACAGTGTGTTGCAGGACTCGTCCGAAAACCAGGAGATAACAGTTGTGAAACAGGATAATGATGTGTTTCATGAACCACACAAGATTCAGCAGGTTGCCAGCTCTGTTCACAATGAATTGCTGTGTCAAACTGGATCCCAACAGGTTCTACAGAAAGTTGTAGCCACCAGAAATGAGACAGTGGTCAAAACCATAATCAGTTCTATGGTGACCAACATTTCCAAGCTGACACATTCAGCTTCCCGATGTTCATCCCTTTCACCAGAGACCAGTATTAGCAGAGAAGCAAGTGAGATCATTGATGAGGTGATGGGTGATATTAAAATAACTAGTGAGCACAGCAAAGAGGCAACACCCAGTGCTCTGTCTTCTGAAGTTTCTCTTGTTTCTTCTGAAATAGTACATGGAGTCACAGATAATCTGCTAAAGAACATCCAGCTAAACTGTTCCAGCCCTGAGCCCAGTACTCCTCAAGCTGCCATTGATATGGAAACCCGGAGCACTGAGCAGCTCATGTGCACCAACATGAACCAGTTAGAACCTTCACCTGTTATTGGTCGAACAGTCAGAAGTAAAAAAACGACAGTCTTCTATGACAAAGTCTCCAAAAGGCTTTTCTCCAACACTCCCAAGTGGTTTTGAAAACAGTTTCCAGCCAGAAGACACTATGGATAAGCCCTGCTCATCAGCTGTTGGTGTGACACCTTGTTAGCTTCTGGGACCCGAGAGAAGCCTGGAGATTATATGATTATATGTCAGCCGTCCCCTGTTCTTCTATATCTCTAGCTTGACTGCGTCCGGCTGCTCGGCTTTTGTTTGTAAAGTTTGAACGAGCGCCCCGTTCACTGTTTCTTGTGAAGTAAACATGACTCTCTCTGGCTTTGTCACTGTGGTCAGAAAGCATTTCTTGATTCTGCTTGAGCAGCTTCATGAATTGTAAGCGACTGTAAGAGCTCTTTCTAAAGTCAGCCCTCCTACAACAATTTATCACGCAGTCTCTTATGTGCACATTTTCCCACAAGTTGATCTCTTAACATGTCAGCTTCCAATACTCCCAAGTCACACGATTTAGCCAGTTCTCTTAGTGAATTCACAAAAGCATCAACAGATTCGTCCTGAGACGAATTCCTACATTTATGCCGTACCAAAACCACATTTCTCCGCGGTGTAAAGTAAGCGTCTAAGGCAGCTAGTCTGTTCATATGTACCTTTTTCTCCAGCGAGGTTGGCGAAAATCCGCTGCAGGGGCGCCCCGATGCAGTGCAGTAATGCAGCCCGTCTCAGGCATCCGGAGCTTCTGTAGATCCACTGGCTATTTCAAAACATCTGTACGACTTCATCCATGTCTTGTATTCCGTATACAAATCCGGAGCTCCGAGGTTCAGTGGAAGCGGTGGAGAAAGCTGGGCATAAGCAAAACTTCTCGGCGCGGCGGCCGTATCTTCCATGGCGCAAGCTTAACGAACAGTCCGAAAATTCAAAAGTTCGTTTCAACCAGCACGAGAACTAAAATCTGCAGTGTTCTGCTCGCTTTGAGTTCGCCAAGCACTCATCTCTCGTCGCAATAAATGTTGTGTATCTTAATAAAGAGTCGTTCTTATATTATTTTAACTATTTTATTAACTACACAGATCACTCCCTTACACCATATATTCCCGCCTTCTACTCTCCCGTTCCGTTGTCTCGCGATGTCTACTCACTATACTCAGCTACCATATTCAGATATTGTGAAACAAATTTTAACTAAGCTGCTCTTAAGAATTCATCCTATTTCTCCAAAGGGGGGAGGAGAAACAAGAACAGATTATGGAAAGTTTATCTTGTTGGGAGCTTAGTGAATTTGCTGTGGGCATTATTGACAATGTGCTGAAGAAACTATTTACAGCCCCAGATACCTCAGAATGTAATCCAACAATGGGAAGCAATATCCAATGTGAGCTGGTTTCTGTCAAACAAGTGGCCAGCTGTATTTACAGAGAACTGCTGCAGAGTGCTGGTTCCAAAGACAACTTACAGCAAGCAGTAGCAGCCAAGAGTGAGAACCTGGCCAAAAAGATAGTTAATTCTCTTGGGAGAGAAATTATGAAGTTCCAACATTCAGATATTGAGTCTTCAGATGCTCCTCAAGCTGACAATGATATGGAAACCCGGAGCACCGAGCAGCTCATGTGCACCAAAATGGACCAGTTAGAACCTTCACCTGTTATTGGTCGAACAGATGCAGTGAAAGCTATCTCTCCCAGTCTTCAGGATATGGTGAAGGGCTTATAATGGTGTCTAAAATATATTGCTCTTCAAGGTACTCCAAAACTGAAGTAACAACCTCTCTAGCCAGAAGGCTTTCATCTGAAGCCTTCTTTGCCACTGTTGTGCAATAAACCTCCTGGTCTAACTCTTTTTTCATTGCTTCACAAATGGCTCCAGCAGTTTCTACTGTATAGGTGCACAAATCTGAAATATCTGACACAGAATCAGAAAACACTGAATTTGTTGGTGAAGAGCTGACACTTGAGCTCTTTGCATTGCTTTGAGCAGGAGAACTGGAACAAGATACATCTTCTTCAGTCTGGGTGAGTAAAGATTTGAGCTTTCCAAATAAAGTCCTTACAATGCCTTTTGCAACTGAACTCAAGTCAAAAGTACGATCAATGGATCCTGTTTCTGTGCTGCCTCTAGAAGTTTGAGGAGCAGCAGCAACATTTTTATTGGATTCTTGCAGATATTTATTTGTTTCAATACAATTCAGTGCAAACAAAACATTTATCACCTATCAATATAAGACCTATTTTTACTTACTTGTCAGGGTTCGTTGTTTCCCATGTTAACATTTAGAAATTTGCAACCAAATTTTGAATGCCAGCACAGATGCAACTAATACAAATATACTGTTGTCTATACAGTATAGTAAAAATCTATTATAGATATAGGTTGTATGTATAGAAAAATATATACAGTACAGTATTTCTAATATATAAATGAAGCAAGAACAACAGAATACCAGTCTAACCAAAGAAATAGAATGGTCAGTATTGCATATTTTAAGTGGATCCCTTAATTTATAAATAATTATGTGTGCAGACCCCTGTTTCATTCCAGAGGAGGCAGTGTCAAAGGGTTCTTTTGGCATCGAGTCTATGGTAGAAAGTGAAGTCACCCCCTTGGAACCTGGACAGCTTAATATTCTCTCAATCAAAACCTAGTGGGAGCTGATCTGAACATGTCAGGGAAGGAACCACTAAGCAACAGCTAGGACTAAAATTCAGGATTTACTGTACTGAAGGAACAAATTAACATATTTCTTTACATTTGTTCTTTAGTTATGACACTGTGCATTTTAACCTCAAGAAGCTATCTGGAAAAATAAAATGCATCCATTACATTCAGACATTACAAGCAGTGTACCTTACCTGTCCATATAAATTGTTATTGTTATTGTTATTGTAAATTTTTAATTAAAAAACATTATGATAAAAAATAATTAGTGTGACATTGCTACTACATGGACAAAATACTAACTTTATTTTGCAATATTAAAAAATGGTGACTAATTAAAAATATATAGGCATCTTTTCTAGTGGCAGAACAATTAATCTATTTTAAAGCATATTCCTGTGTAAAAAAGATGGCCTCCTAACCACGATTGTGTTCGTACTTTTTCAATTTACCTACTGAATGTCTAAAACTTGCTTAGGTTTTTAACTTTAATATGAGAGGCTTATAAAATAAAAATCACCGCAACAAAATAGCACATTGGAAATTATAAATCTTAAACTTCAATCTGCAACTGTTCCATAACACTTTAGCGAGTATGGTACAATTGTGTTCCTATGTGAAGCAAGATCACTGGTATTTTACATCATTGTGTTTTCAACAACAACTACTTGGTCAGGCGCAATGTATCTAACCAGTTTCATACTGGGTACTGCATAATTGACACATAACAAATACAGTTAAATTCAGAAAATAAATAGTAATTCTTCATTGAAATGTGCAGAAATATGTCATGTTTATGTTTGTACCCTGTTAACTTCATAGAAATTAGACCTTAGAGAATTTAAAGATTCTGTGAAACATGCACTTTGACCAGAGGTGCCCAAACTTTTGCATACAACTGTATGTTGCTGCTGCATCATTCAGGACAAAGCCCAAAATGCGTTTTCAACACATTTGATGACTAAGTGTTACTTAGTTGTTACTGCCCTCTGGTGGTTGTTGATTGAAACATAACATCCATTCAAACACGACCAGACATTTCTCCCACTGTCAATACTTCAGCTAAATTTCACATTTTATACTGGTGCCACAACATATTGTTAGTTATTATGATAGAAATGTGTTTTAATATGACTAATATATTATTGTTGTAATGCAGTATGATCAGAGTTATACATAAGTACAATACAACAGTTTATTTTTGCGAAGGTTCAGTTAGTGTATTTTGACTGCTGCTCTAGTCATTGTCAATATCAATATTCAAAGTCAATGTTCTAGTCATTACAACAAAGCCAGTCTATGGTAAACTATATCTAGGATTTGGAAAAATGCACATGAGCTAACACGAAAATGTGCACATGTACTGTACTGTTAACAGACTGATTCATGCATTTGCAAAGAGAGAAAAAGCAATTTAACGAACGCAGCTGGGGAAGTGAGTTAAAAATAGAAAACAGTTCCTCTTTAAACATTTAAACATCACCATACTAAAATGATTAAAATAAAAACTTTCTGTACGCACTGATGCTTAACATACCACAACTGCAGCATGTAGGACTTACCCATCAGACAGCTGACTGATCAGAGGGACTTCATGAAACCAGTTGGAATCAGTAGTCACCTCTTCAGTGGAGTCAGGTGAAATATGAACTGACCCAAGAGAAAAGAATTATTGCCGCATTAGAATTCTCATGGCATGCATAAAAAAGTGATCAATCCAATTAACATCCAAAAAAGGCAGAAAACATGTATTTATTCATAGATAAAATTAGGATGCTGATTAGGATTTATTTATCTGTTTACCCATATAATTTAACTAATTTTCACACCTTAGCTCACAACAATTTTACTGCACCAGACTGTGGCACAATGGCTGCCCAGAGATCCCCAGACTTAATTGGAACCTTCCTCAACCTTAACAGTAGATGTTACCAAGCTTTCAAAACCCAACACTTGTGCATTAATCATTTAATATTGATTAAATGACACAAAACAATTGACATGTTTTTATCTGAGTAAGCTATACAAATAAAACTGAATTTAATTAAACTGATTTTTTGGATTATATGTTCCATTGTCTTTCACAATATCTTTCACCCAATATCAGCACCCACTTAATTTCTCTGCAGCTGCATTGGAAAATTTGTCAAAACATAACGTTTTTCAAAACCTTTATTTTTTCTAGAAACAAATTAAAATACTGACCTTTGGTGATTTTAGAACTCTTCTCATTAGCAACGGTAACATCTCTTTTCTCCGTGCTAACGATCTCAGTAGAAGCTGTGCCACAGAGAAAACATCCTTTTAGTTGAATAGTCCTTTCAGATAGTTTAGATCAATATGTTGTCAACCTGCATCATTCCCTCTGGCCAACAAACTAAAACACATTAAATTGTGAACTAAATCTCAGTTGTACCACTGCAAAATATTGGATCTAGAAGCTTACCCTATTTTCCAGACTGAAGTACTTCTTTAAAATATTGCCTTTTAATACTGTCTTGCATTTCTCTCTCAAAATCCTTCCTTTCCTGTAAACTCTCATTTAGCTTTTGCTGCAGGAGAGCAACCTTCCTTTCATATAATTCAAATGCCTGAGAATGACAGAAAACCTTTCACAAGTGGCTATTCTTTAAAGAAAAAGGAAAGCCTCTCAACAAAAGATGAAAAGGTCCATCTCATTGTTGAACATCTTGTATTAAAAAGCACATGTTTTTCCATTACTCTAGTATTTAATGACAAATGAACTAGCTTGCAACCCAACATGTTGCTAGTAGAAAACTTCCCGTCCATAAGGTCACATTTTAATTTAGTATCAGACAGAAGCTGTTGGGCACCACTGAAATTCCAGCTCAAGTAAAAACTACAGGAGACTCCAATCTCATCTCAATCTACAGCACCTTGAAGCTGGGAAGCTGGGTCTGGTCAGAGCTCAGAAGAAGAAAGGCTGGGTCCAACATTACTTGGATGAAAGACTCTGTGTGTAGTTCAGAACCTTGCAGGCTGGGTATAAGAGATTGAAGCAGCAATGTCTCTCCTCTAATGCTTAGGTAATGAAGAGGAGAGATCATCAACCACCCTCTTGGATCCTCTTGGGGAGATACCCCTGAGGGATACTTTAGAACAGCCAATTATGCAAAGCAGCATGTCTCTGGGATGTTACATGGAATTAAAATCCACAACACGCAGAATAAATGCCCCACAGGCAGGTGCCCAAGGCTGGAGATAAACCATGGGCTTTGGAGATGCAGTGCTATAACCATGAATTGAATGAGGTGCCAACATACCATGCTCATTGTGGTCACTGAGGATCCAAAAAGTATTCGTTTAGGTTATTAATTTAAACCTATAGGTGGTCATCTTGGAAATACAACAAAATATACCTGCAAGGTCAGTGTCAAGTCCGGAATTTGCATGAAGAAAAG
Source organism: Lepisosteus platostomus (assembly GCF_059453375.1). Classification (NCBI taxonomy): domain Eukaryota; kingdom Metazoa; phylum Chordata; class Actinopteri; order Semionotiformes; family Lepisosteidae; genus Lepisosteus; species Lepisosteus platostomus. The sequence continues at coordinate 7,219 of NW_028291536.1, read as the reverse complement.
TTCACCTTAAGAGGATGAATCCAAACATCCATTACTCCAGTACCTTTTTGTGCCTTCTAGCTCTGGTCTGTTTCTTCAGCTGGGCCTGTCGCACCTCCCTCCGGGCATCTTCCTCTATCCTCATCTGTAAAGCCCTTTCTCTGATTTTCCACATCTGTAGAGCCGTCAGTGAAAAGGCAAAGCAGATGAGAAACAGCAGAAAGCTAGATTGTGTTGAGCACAAAACAGCTACGCTACTAGACATTTATATTTATATATGTCACCTGCTTATAGGTGGTACATTAATTATTGAGGATTCTGTTAGATCATGTGGAGCTGAATCTCTCCCCTTTTTACAATCTAGCAATTGAGGCCTTTGGGCATTTTTCAGCATATTAGGAGCATTCAGCAGCTGAATGTGGTCTGGGAAGCCCAAAGACAAAATAACTGGGAAAATAACATACCATACAGCAATGTACAGTGAAAATGTGAAAAAAAACAAGAAACATGATTAAACTGATGTAGAAAACCGATGAGGCTAAATACTATATATTGATAATGCTGGTGATTTGAAAGCTGATAAATCAATGAAAGGGGTGAATAAACTATGTGTTTTAAAAGTGAGTTAAGCTACAGTGTGGAATGTAAGATTCATAAAAGCATATAAAAAGTGTCTGAAGTCTAAGTGTGACGATACAGTAACATGATTCACTAAGGGTATCCACTCTGCAGAAATCTGTTCGGCTGGAAGAGGCGTATAAAGTATAAGGTGAGAGAATTTTTTTAATTCGCATTTTGCAACATAAAATGCTTAATTACTTGTCAGAAAGAGAACATCTTTTAAAACAGTTATGCTAGAGATCCTGTTATCTTTTGCTTGCTCCCCAATCATGCTGTATTTACAGAGGTGTCACAAGGTCACTTGCCAGAGTTGATATAAATGTCTCTAATCAGTTTAAGATGCAGAAGGAAACCAGCTATTAAAGATCTGTCATCCAGGTGATGACCGGGAGCAGCCCTGGGTCAAAATAAATCAAACTGTATTCTCATACCTCATCCTGTCTGCTGTACTGCAGACCTCTCATATGCTGTATTTCACCACTGCATATCTCCTCTGTTTTCGGAGCTCCTGCCTGGTGCCTTCATAAACAACAACAGAAAAGAAAGCTTAATCCACAAGGCAATGTCAGACAGCAGCAGAGGAATTTGTGAATGTGGTATTTCCGTAGAGCAAATGTTCATCTTTTGGAAAACTTTGACTCAGTCAAGACTTCCACTTGCTTGCACAATTAATTAACTTAAGGCAAACCTTTACTTACAGTTGTATTCTTGACATCTAATGTTTAAGCATAACAGTAAAATATTTACACATATTTACAGCGAAACAAAAAAAAAATGTGATACAAATACAACAAATCAGGAATCCAAAAGGCAGGAACTTGCTGTTAAAGAGTGAGGAGCTTCCATATGTTATTACCTGTCTCTGTTAGCCATAAACTGGTCTGAAATATTCTTGGATCCTTCCTCAAGGAGCCATTCCCTCACATCGGTGAAGCTGATATCCCTGGGAATCTCGTTCTGCTCCTGGAGCTCCAAGAACTTCTTCACTATTGTTTTCTGAAAGCCAGCACAGCCTTTTACTAGAGTGCCACACTCCCTTCATTGCAAGGTTCTCCTAAGCACTATTATAGCCGAGTGTGCACTTCAAAACCAACACTGACTTTTTCCATTAGATTTTTAATTTGAACTCACACCGATAGAATGTGTTTGCAAATGTATAAGAGTGAAGGCTGAGCTACTGTAGTTTGTTGATCTAAACATTTCAATTTAAGATGTATATCTTGGATACAGTGGTTAACCTTGTTATCTCGCAACACTGGGGCCAGGGGCTCTATTCTGAGCCTGAGGTGATTTGTCTGTGTGGAGTTTGTATGGTCTCCCCATATTCACATGGGTTTTTCACGGTTTGCTCTGGTTTGCTCCCACAGTCCAAAGCCATACTATACTGGTAGAAAAAAAGGTGTCTAATTGGTTCTAGAGTGAATTTGTGTCTGTGTGTGTCTTGCAATGGACTTAATTCTGGTCAAGGGTGTATATCGCCTTAAGCCCGTTGCTTTCTGGGATAGGCCCCTGCTCCCTGCAGCCCTTAGATTATGCGGTTAGATTAGATGACGTGGATGGAAAGGGATGGATGGAAGTTCAAGTCGTTTTTCAGCCTTGTCTGGCAAAGAAGACTTATAAATTCTGTTTTGGACTACACACAAAAGCTGCCTGTATTAACATGTGTTTGGAAAAATACATTTGTTTGCACTGAAAATGGATTAAAGTCTACAGCGCAGTACAGATAAGCAGTGAATGCTCCGATTCGGGTGGTACAATTAGTGGTTTACCACAAAGAAAAACATCCAGATATATTGCCCAGCCTCAATGAATAAAAAAAACTATCTTTTTTTAACTCTGTTATCGTGAACAGAGAAGACTACAAGGCGACCTGTTTCAAATATTCAAAATCCTCACAGTCAAGTCTGCTTGTTGAACGCTGACTTCTTTCAAGAAACAGCTGGATGAGACTCACAGACCAATTAACAAGTAATTACCAAACAGGCTTAAGAGCTTCCTCTCATTCGTAACTTTTCTTATGATATGAAACCCATATCCTGCATGCTGAAAGGACTATATGGGCTATAAACAACACAAAGTATCATGAAAAGATGTACAGTATGGCTGAACTAACAAGAAGAAGCTAAAATAGGCTAGAGCAGTGACAAACATAAGCAACAACATCATCAGCGTCAAAACACTAAAACAGAAATGAGCTTCATAGCAATTAGAGAAGAAACTGAAAGAAAACATTGAAATTGATCCTTAGAATACAAACACAGTCAAGGTAGAGACTTCCTTGAAGATGACATGATGACAGCAGTATATTCAAAAGTGCATAATGGAGAGATCTTATGGAAGCCTTCATCTAGAAACGTTACTGATTGCGGGCTGGATAAAGGCAGAAGTCTATGATGAAGAGTCAGAATCAGATGGACGGTTGTTTAAAAACATCACACTTACCTGTTTAGTCACATAATTTTTGTCATACTGCAACTTCACATTGCTAAGGTAGTTATGATATTGATTGTATTCTTTCAAAGAGCAGAGGACCTGAAAACAGACAAAACATGTTTCAAGTACTGTCTAGGAGGTTAAATGTTTTTATTTTTATTTTACAAATCTAGAGCACAGTCAAGTACTCTGTGTTTGAATATTTATTGAGCATAAGGACTTTAGCACAAACCATAGGCCTGCTTTGATTACATCTACTATTACATGCTTTGATTACAACCAAAGGCCTGCCCACCGAATACATCTATGCTGGAGTGCAGACATGAGTTAAATCACGCTACTGGAAACTATTACAGCTAAATGAGCTAGAACCTGGTCTATTTTTTTTTACAACACCTCACTCCTTCACCATACCAAAAAAGCCTCATTCTTTGCACAAACTCCAAACAGCCTTACTTTCTCCTGCTCATTGATTAAGCCTCTGTTCTGCAGAGACTCCTGCATGCCCTTGCGATGGTAATAGGTGCGCAGGTGGGGGTCATGGAGGCTGTTGTACTTCGAATCCAAAAGGAAACCGTGGGGATCAGTCAGAGTGAAGTCAGGAGATGGCTGGTGCAGCTGAAATAGAAGGTAAGTATTTTATTAAAACATGATATGTACAGGTAAACACAGATATGTATCCCCCTATGTTTCTGAACATAAAAATGAGAATGTTTTTTTTCTCCCCCCTCCGAAGGCTGTCGCCAGTTTCTTGGAAGACTACTCCAGAATCGCTGTTATCATTTTTTTCTATGTTCTTGAAAATCAAATTCCAATTTCTCAGTCATTGTAGCCAACTAAAAATGACTACATTGCAAAAAGACAGTAAGCACAATAAGCTTTAAGGCATACAGTACAGCTGAATTTCAATAATGTGATCAATATACTGCGTCTAGAAAAATATATAACCTTACTCCTGATGTTATATGCACAAAGATGTCAAGGGAAGACAGTTTGCTTACAGTTTTATCATTACAGCAACCACATTATACTAACACACACAGAAATGTGTTAATGTGTCCCAGGTATCATTTCATATTATACAATTTTACATGTTGGTTTACCCTTAAAAAGAAAGAAAACCATGAATAAACATGTCATTTTTTACAATTTAAATGTTTGGATTTAAATAAGAATAAATGTATTCATGCTTTTCATTTTAGGTTACACTTACTTTCTCCGAAAGAGCAGTCCTGCAAAATTGAGGTTTAGACCCTGGGATTAACGGCAGTTTAGTGCCGATGGGTCTCTCCAACAGCTGCTGCTCTCCCTGCAGTGCATACAGCATGGTATAGCAGCCCTGAAACACAGAACATAGCTATCGTACCTCACAGAACCACAGCCAAAACGCCAGAAAAAACAAGCAGAGCTGATGGCAGAAATGATTTCATCTGTCACAGAGTGAAATAAAATGGGTGTGGGGGCAACAGCAGGTATCAAGGACAATGTTGACTTTGCATAGAAGTTTGTATAGAATGACCAGTGACTTCAATGAGGGTGGTAATATGTGTCTTTCTTTGTTCTGGGGCTTCCTACTGATAAAGATGCTATTGCAAACATTGTTAATTACCACACAGTTCAGAGAAGACACATGGCATGTCAAAACTGGCCTAGCCGAGCCTCAGACTGAGGAGGTGGATCTAGAACATAACAATTCTAGAAAATCTAGAATGTTCTAGAGCAATCTTACACCTGGCCATCTGTATATAGCCATTTGATCAATGAGCCCCAAGAAGTTAGCTCTGCTTACACCCAAAACTATCAACCCCCCCCCCAAAGAAAGGTAGGGGGGCTTTAATAACCCCAGTGACAGAGCCAGAGCACACAGAAACAGAAGAAAAAGGAATAACCAATTTGTACCACAGCACCCAGGAGAGGGTTTGGACACCAGGGACTCTCTACAGTGAGCAAGGGAGGAAGGCTTTAGCATTGTCTTCCCCCCCTCTCTACTCAAAAAATTGACTCAGAGACAAATGGGGGGGGCATATTAAAAAACAGACTCAGCCAGGACTGAGGAGGATCCCTAAGACTACACAGAGTTTCTTTGCTATGACAGAAGCAGGCACACCAGGTCTCCAACTGGGGCTGGGTTTGGGAGAATATTTGCAGCTGGACTTTTCCTTTGGAACTCTGGTTTTGGTAACTGGGGTCAAATGGGGCTCTTGAGCTGGTCTGCAATGTGTTCTGTGAGTATGTAAGTACCTCTAGTGGATAAGTTGTAATCTGTGTTCTGTGGATTAGGCTATAATAGATACTGGAATTGCAAAGTACTGTAATAAAAATGGAAATGATGTAGGATGACTGTGTTCTCTGGTCTGTGGATGCACTAGTGGTTCTGGAAGATAAAAAGAACTTGTTGCTGGGGGAAAAGGTCTTTAGAATTGCTAGGTGGCATAATCAGCTACAAAACTAACTTTTAAAAGCAGTCCCTGCATTTAAGGGCCACGGTTCCTGACATATCTTTTTATAGATAGGTAAGAAGAGTTACCCTAGGGTGTTCAGAGGGCTAAATCAGTTCATAACATTCTTTTTTTTTTCTTCTGCACAAACGAGTTGATTCTCTAAGTCTGTTTAGAGTTTTAGATTGGGAAGGCATATTCTCACCCGAGACATTTTAAGACAACAAAAGAAAAGTACAGTACGTATATTCCCATAAAATACAGAACACATAGCTGGAATTTTTAAAATCACATTCCATTTATTTTACCTTCTAGAGCATTTAAAACAGTATTAGAAATATTACTACGAGGTGTATGTTTTAACTGTTTTACTAAACCTTACATTTTAAAGCTAAACTAATGCTGATTTTTTTACGATTCACTACCTAAAAGTTCAAATATTTAAAAGTATGGATAATACACTCACAGCTCCAGATCCCGGTTTCTTTCTCTCCATTTTAACCCTGATCTCGTTCCATTTATCCATTAATCAATTAATCTATTTTGAGAAAACAATTCCGTCGTGTTCGTGAGCGTTTAGACTTTATTTTGTATTATTCGGACTTGAGCATAAACCACTGTATAACCAAAATGTTGTCTATTATAACGTCAGATCTGCAAAGCAGTTGCCTTATCTGACGTATCCAGCGTGTACAAGTTAAGTAAAGACGTCATTAAAAGCTGCAGCAGGGAAGCTACAGTATTCGTCCCAGGACGGACTTGTTTTTTTATATATATTTATAATTAGGTTTTAATTAGAAAATCCAGACAAAAAGGCGATGTCCGATTTAATGTTTAATTTGAATGTCGCCATTCTAACTCAAAGCCTTCACGGTATCAAACCTGTGTGGTCACACGTCCCAAACAGTCTGGCTCTGCCAGTGGAGCCTAGAGACCCCAAAATATAACACACGGTTTGCCTTTTAATAATTTACACCTATAATAATAATAATAACAATAATAATAATAATAATAATAATAATAATAATACAAAGTAATAAACACTTGTTTTAAAAGCGCGGACTGATTAGTCATTTGTACAGAGCAACATAACAAGACAGTGGCCACAGTACATACGGAAATCTCCAACTGTACTATATTTAAAAACTATATATTTTTTCTGTATATCAAGACCTAGTTTTCAGTGACTACTGCGATGTGCCCTTCCATTTCCTAACTTTGTTATAGAAAGCAAGTGGAGCTGCTGAAGAAAATATCCTAAAAATAACTACTTTTTGTAGTGTTCGTAATGTGACGAGGGGTCCGGTTCACCTTCAGACTTAATTTCCTATAGAAGTATATTGTATATACAGTAGGTTTTATAGTCTTATAAACCCTTTTTTTAAAGCGTTTTATAATGCTACTCTTGCACTCTGCTGTCTCCTAGTTCCTTTCAGTTGGGCTTCACCGGTGAAATAAGGATGAAAACACCCTCTCTCTGCCCAGTCTTGCTTTTTGGCGGTTGATGTGTCTGTATGTGTCTTTTCTAGATATGTCTAAAACGACACCTAATATGCAGGAAGAAGCTGTTAAATTGGAAAGATGGTATCTGTAGCTGGGTAGCTGCCGAAAGGGATTGAAAACGTACAGACATCATTTTGGGTGCGACGGTAGGATGACGTCACAGCGGAACGGCCATTTCACGAGGTTCTTAATTCCTCAGTCTCGAGATGTGTTCTGGTTGTTTTCGGTTTGGCTGAAGGTATTTG
>NW_028291535.1:0-2500 GCF_059453375.1 Lepisosteus platostomus | reverse complement strand
CCTTAAAAGCCGATCGTAAAAAAGACTAAGTCCCACGGGTGACCAGGCCACCTTAAAAGCCGATCGTAAAAAAGACTAAGTCCCCCGGGTGACCAGGCCCCTATAAAGCCGGTCGTAAAAAAGACTAAGTCCCACGGGTGACCAGGCCCCTTAAAAGCCGATCGTAAAAAAGACTAAGTCCCACGGGTGACCAGGCCACCTTAAAAGCCGATCGTAAAAAAGACTAAGTCCCCCGGTTGACCAGGCCTCCGAAAAGCCGATCGTAAAAAAGACTAAGTCCCACGGGTGACCAGGCCCCTATAAAGCCGATCGTAAAAAAGACTAAGTCCCACGGGTGACCAGGCCCCTATAAAGTGTCACGGGTGACCGGGTGGCCGGCCCGCTGGACGGCGCTGAATGGGTCTGAATAATCGGAAGGGGGCTTAAGTCTGCAGCAGGGGGCATGTCCGGAGTCCATCCCCAGGCAGGGGGCATATTTCCCGGGCAGGGAGGCCCGGATCCCCCTGTCTGAACCGAAAGCACTGCTTGCGGCCGAACCCGGAGCCGGAGGCCCTAGACGCCGCTGCTGTGGTGCTTCTCCCCTTTTCACAAGCCTGGAGGCTTGGCCCAGGCCTAGCAGGAGGCATGCAACCGGCTGAGAGCGCTCCCGGGGTCAAAAAAAGACTTTTTCGTTTTCATGGAGCTTTTAAGGGGATGAATCCACCCTGCTCAAGCCCAGGCAGAGCTCCACAGGCTGGGCTTGGATTCCAGGTTCGCTCCCTTGCAGGCACCGGGTACGGAAGTTGCGGTGGCGTATCTCCGGGTATGTGGGAGTACCGAAAGTCGAGTGGTGTGTCTGCGGGACTGTAGGATCACCGATTTCGGAGTGGTGTGGTCCAGTGTAAGTGGCAGGGCCGAAACTCGGGTGGCTTGATCCCAGGTACGTGGGCAGGCCGAGTCAGCGTTGGCGTGGTCCTGGGTACGAGGGAGAGGCCGAAACAGGGGTGGCCTCTCCCCAGGCATGTCAGAGGACGGCCAGCCTCGCAGGTGTGCGGGGGGCGCCCTCAGCACCCCGGCCTGTCCCAGGGCAGGCAGGGGAGCCCGACGGAGGGCGGCCAGCCCCGCAGGTGTGCGGGTGGCGCCCTCAGCACCCCGGCCTGTCCCAGGGCAGGCAGGGGAGCCCGACGGAGGGCGGCCAGCCCCGCAGGTGTGCGGGTGGCGCCCTCAGCACCCCGGCCTGTCCCAGGGCAGGCAGGGGAGCCCGACGGAGGGCGGCCAGCCCCGCAGGTGTGCGGGTGGCGCCCTCAGCACCCCGGCCTGTCCCAGGGCAGGCAGGGGAGCCCGACGGAGGGCGGCCAGCCCCGCAGGTGTGCGGGGGGCGCCCTCAGCACCCCGGCCTGTCCCAGGGCAGGCAGGGGAGCCCGACGGAGGGCGGCCAGCCCCGCAGGTGTGCGGGTGGCGCCCTCAGCACCCCGGCCTGTCCCAGGGCAGGCAGGGGAGCCCGACGGAGGGCGGCCAGCCCCGCAGGTGTGCGGGGGGCGCCCTCAGCACCCCGGCCTGTCCCAGGGCAGGCAGGGGAGCCCGACGGAGGGCGGCCAGCCCCGCAGGTGTGCGACGGAGGGCGGCCAGCATCCCTTCTCTCCGCGGAGAGACCCTTCAGATCGATCGGCGACCCCAGCCCGCCCCGGGAGGGCCCCTGCCTTCGGGCACGGCGGTTCCTCCCACCACCAGGCGGGCGCCCACGCCGGGAGGCGACGCTCAGGCGCCCCTCCCGGTTCTCCTCGAGGCGAGACCGAGACGTCCCGTAGTCAGCGCAGCGGTCCTGGGCTTCCCCATGCCGCGCGGAGGGGCGAGGGCGCCTCGGACGGGCCCGTGAGCCCGGGCACGAGACGCCTCGGAGTGCACCTCCGCCGGCCCGAAACGCCCCGTTTCTCACAGCGATCCGGCCGGGCGTGCGGCCGCACAACCACACCCGAGGGCGCAGCGCAGGTTCAGGGCACCGAGAGGGCGAGAGACACGGGCCCTGGCGCGCGCCAGACAGGAACACGTCCCCGACGCGCCCGCCGACCGCGCGTCCGCGGCGGCGGGGCTCCCGAGCGACCCGACCCGCCCAGAGAAGGGGGTCCGCTACCTGGTTGATCCTGCCAGTAGCATATGCTTGTCTCAAAGATTAAGCCATGCATGTCTAAGTACACACGGCCGGTACAGTGAAACTGCGAATGGCTCATTAAATCAGTTATGGTTCCTTTGATCGCTCCCAAGCTACTTGGATAACTGTGGCAATTCTAGAGCTAATACATGCCGACGAGCGCTGACCTCCGGGGATGCGTGCATTTATCAGACCAAAAACCCATCCGGGCGCCCGCGCCCGGCCGCTTTGGTGACTCTGGATAACCTCGGGCCGATCGCACGTCCTCCGTGGCGGCGACGACTCATTCGAATGTCTGCCCTATCAACTTTCGATGGTACTATCTGTGCCTACCATGGTGACCACGGGTAACGGGGAATCAGGGTTCGATTC